>NW_022589763.1:5590322-5602110 GCF_004348235.1 Phoca vitulina
TGCAGACGGCATCGGATCCCCTACGGACACCATCCACGTCAGGGGGACGTCCCCTCTGACACCGTCTACACCATGTCCCTGCAGACGGCATCAGATCCCCTACGGACACCATCCACGTCGGGGAGGAGGGTGTCCCCCTCTGACACCGTCTACACCATATCCCTGCAGCGCACTGGATCTTCCAGGGTACGGGCTCAGTCCTGTAGGACTGCCCCCCCCACTTCAGAGACCAATCACAAATCAGGCTGTCACCTGTGACCCTTGCTACCTGCTATAAAGTGGAGGTTCCAACCACCAACTCCTTGGGTTCAGGTAATTTGCTAGAGTGGCTCACAGAACTCAGAAACATTTACTTCCTAAATTACCTATCGGTTTATGATAGACGGCTGTAAGTCAGGATGAGGCAGATGAAGAGATGCCCAGAGTCAGGTCCGGGAGAAGGGACACAGAGCTTCCGCACCCTCCCAGGGGCACCGCTCTCCCCCAGACCTCCGTGTTCACTGTCCCGTTCAGCCTCCTGTCTGTTTGCATGTTTATGGAGTCTCTGTGCCAGGGATGAAGACCGAATACATGCTGCTGATTGTAAATCACAGCATCCCAGCTACTTTCTGAGAGGCGCTGGGTCATCCCCCAGGGAGAGCCAGTGTGCCTAGCAGCACGGAGAGCTCAGAGCACACAGAAGCTGGGCCAGGACACAGAACTCACAGGCCTCTCGGGCAAAACTCATCCCTTTCCTGATTGCCGGGGACATCAAGAATCCTGCTGGTCACACCTACAGTATTTGTTAACTCGCCAACTAAGGATTGAAGATCTTCACAAGCCCATTTATGCTTCTAATCCCTTTAATAATCTGCGACTTTGAGAATTTGCCATGGATAAGCAAAAGTTTAGATACTATGTTTAATCTCTATGTGAATTTTATCTTCCTACTTTGTTATGTCCTACACATGCTTTTATTTTTCATTACATATAGGCAAGGACGTAGTTTTCTGTATCTCAAGATGGAAATGCCATTGCTTTATTGAAATGCATGCACACTAGCGTTGCCGAGTCACCCCACACGGGAAGGACAGGGAGACGCGGGCCTCTGTCCTAGGAGCATGGCCCTGACTCTAAGGGGGTGTCCTGCACTGTCAGTAATAAACCAAAACGCAATAAAGTCATTTCTACGTGTTGTGAAAAGATACGAGGTATGACTGATACTCTTTAATAGCCCCAAAGGTAAGAGAACTGAATGAGTACACTATTTTTTCAAACGTCAAAATTCTGAATAATTTTACAGATCAAGAGATTCAGCATATTTCCTCCTCTCTGCTCCATTTTTAAGAGCTAGAAGAATACCCCAGTTGCCTGACGCAACTATAAAACCTTTGCAATCTGTCAACCCTGGAAATGATCCTCTTGCCTCCAAAAAAGCAAGCTGCATTTCCATTCAAGAGTGTTACATCTTTCTTCCTTCGAGGGGCTCTTTTATAACACAGCATGAACACTCAGCTTTTGCTTATGTAGGGATTTGTGTCATTGAAACACTGAGTAGCCTGCAGACCTGGGAAAACGTATTTCAAAAAGTAATTTATATGCTGGCATTTACTACCCTCTTTTGTATAAAATGTAATTTCCCTGGCTTATACTATAAAGTTGTAATTATTCTTTACTTCTCGTTGGTCCATGATGAAATATACAGTGTTCTTGTAAAAGTCATATATTAGGGGTGCCTGGGTGGCTCAGTCGATTAAGCGTCCGCCTTTGACTCAGGTTATGATCCCAGGGTCATGATCCCAGGGTTCTGGGATCGAGCCCCGCATCAGGCTCCCTGCTCAGTGGGGAACCTGCTTCTCCCTCTCCCTCTGCAGCTCCCTCTGCTTATTCTCTCATTCCCTCTCTCTCTCTATGTCAAATAAATAAATAAAATCTTTTTTAAAAAGTCATATACTAGCCCTCATGAGATTGCACATCAACTCCAGTATATGAAATCCTGACAAATATTCACCTACGTCCTCCATAATCCTTCATAAAGCCCTTCTCTTCCACAGGACACCCTGAGACTAAACAATATGCGTTATGACAGGTACTCTGCACTATTCATTTTTTACTTTTCCTCTATCACCTTTCTGAAGCCACATGAGAGGCATCAGCTAATTCTGAGAATAAAGTGGCCTTTGAAGGGTTAACTGTTGTAACTCCTTATTGATCAGGTAAAACATTATCTAATTTTAAAAGATGATTAGAAAGTGACATTAGCACTGAGAATCAACCTGTCCAATGGAAAGCTGACTGCGGTTGCAGGTAAGAGAGGGATTCCTGACTAAGCCTGTTCCACAAATACTTCCAGAACAACGCCTGTGCACGGTGTGTATGCACGTGGAGTGCAACAACAAAAGATAATCCGTGTTCCGTGACCTAGATGAGATTTTGGTTTGGTGGATGTTCTTTGCCAAGTCGGAAAGCGGTGGGCCTCCACCCCACATGGTGCAGTCTGCCATATCCAAAGGGAAGGATGTTTCTGCCTTGCAGTACAGAACAGGGGAAGAGAGACATGATGTGTTCATATTTATGGGGAACCGAGTGCCTTACCGAGAGGGAGGAAGCTGAACTCTATTGTGCAATATGGCTTAAGGTGTGAGAGACAGGTTTACAATCATCCTGGAGAAGTTGGGAGACGAAGCTAGTCCACGAGGGTCTCACTGACCCGATGGGCCAGGAAGAGTGAGAAAGCCCGAGATGCGCAACTGCAGAGCCCCAGAGCCCCCTCGCAGCTCGGTCCGGGCGCGACCATGACGGGGCGCTCCACGGTGAGCCCTCTACAAGGGCACGGCTGAGCTCGGATTCTTTTCCTCCTTGTTCTCAGTTGCGGGAATGCACACAAATTATGGGAGTCTGCAATCCCACACCAGTTTCTAATGGGGAAGGAATGCTGTTTACCGGAAAAACCAGGACACTAAAAGGCAAACCTACTTTACAGGACAGACGAAATCCCCAGTAGCAGGAACAAAAGGTCTGAAGGACTTGGGTCTGAGGAGGAAGCTGGGGAGGGATGAAGGGGAAAGGAGTGAAGGACGAACTTTGGGGAGAAGATGAAGAGGTGACACTCTCAGAACTCAGAAGAGGGAGAGATCTGTTACATGGTGAATATTTTCTAAAGCACGTGTTGGCTGCCATCTACAAAATGGATAGTTAAGGAAGACTGGAGACAAATATTAATTAGGGAAGTATTTTAACTCTAAGAAAGAGGTGGGAATGGCCTGAACATGGCAAAGAATTTGACAGATCCCACATAGAATTTGACATTAGAGACAGAAGGACTTTTTAAAGAATTGCATTTCTGGAGAAAAAGGGAAGAGAATCCTGAAGACGGCCTCTCGGGCTCTGGTGTGAACAGAAGGGTGAAGGGTGGAGCGGTGTGCTGCAGGAGACCCAGGGAGAGCCTCCCACTCCCCCTTCCTTCCTTCTCCCCCAGCACTCACTTCTCTGCACACTCGGGGCTCTTTCCGGTCTCTGCGCTTGCACACACTCCACACTCGTGTGGGCTGATGCCCATGCCTCCTGGGCCCGCGGGGGCCTCCCTGCTCTTCAGGGCTCTCCTTTTCCACTGCCACCTTGGTGTCTTCTGCCTCCACGGTTCCTCACGGCTCCGTGTGCAATGGGCTGATGCTCATGTGGTCTTGTGTACATGCTTATCTTCCAAACTCAACATTAGGCAGAGATCAGAATGCATCTAGTGCTGCAATAACGTGTGTGTGCACGTGTGCGTGCATGCGTATGCATGTATCTGTGTGTATGCGTGTGTGTGTGCGTTTTGTATGTGTGCACGTGTATATGTGTGTGCATGTATGTGTGTGCATCTGTATGTGTGTGTGCATGCGTATATGTGTGTGTGCATGTGTGTGCGTGTGTGCATGTGTATATGTGTGTGCATGTGTATATGTGTGTGTGCATGTGTATATGTGTGTATGCATGTTGTGCATGTGTATGTGTGTGCATGTGTGTTCATGTGTATATGTGTGTGCCTGTATGCATGTGTGTGCACGTGTGCGTGTGTGCATGTGTATGTGTGCGCGTGTGTATATGTGTGCATGTGTGTGCGTGTGTATATATCTGTGTGTGCATGATTGTGTGTGTGTGCATGTGTATATCTGTATGTGTGTGCATGTGTGCGTGCATGTGTGCATGTGTATGTATGTGCTTGTGTGTGCTTGTGTGCGTATGTGCTTGTCTGCTTGTGTGTGCATGTGTGCATGTGTATATGTATATGTGTGTGCATGTGTGTGTGCTTGTGTATATGTGTGCATGTGTGTACATGTGTGTGCGTGTGCATGTGTGTGCGTGTATGTGTGCGTGTGTATATTTGTATGCATGTGTGTGTACGTGCGTGCGTATGTGTGCGTGTGTATGTCTTTGTATGCATGTGTGTGTACGTGCGTGCATGTGTGTGCGTCTGTATATGTGTATGCATGTGTGCATGTGTGTACGTGTGTGCATGGGTATATGTGTATGCGTGTGTGCAAGTGTGTGTGCATGTATGTGTGTGTGCGAGTGTGCATGTGTGCGCGTGTGTATATGTGTGTGCATGTGTGCGTGCGTATGTGTATGTGTGTGCGTGCATGTGTGCATGTGTGCGTGTGTGTATGTGTATGCACGTGTGCATGTGTATGCGTGTGTGTGCGAGTGTGCATGTGTATATGTGTGTGCGTATGTGTGTGAATGTGTATGTGCGTGTGTGCGCCTGTGTGTGTGTGCATGTGTATATGGTGTGCATGTGTGTGTGCGTGTGTATGTGTGTGTGCATGTGTGCGTGTATGTGTATGCACGTGTGTATGTGTATGCACGTGTGCATGTGTGTGTGCGCGTGTGCATGTCTATGTGTGTGCGTGTGTGCGCGTGTGCATGTCTATGTGTGTGTGCATGTGTGCGCGTGTGCATGTGTGTGTGCGTGTGTATATGGGTGTGCACGTGTGTGCGTCTGTGCGTGTATGTGTGCGTGTGTGTATACGTGCGTGTGTATGTGTATGCAGGTGTGCATGCGTATGCGTGTGTGCATGTGTGTGCGTATGTGTATGCACGTGTGCATGTGTGTGCGTGTATGTGCGTGTGCATGTGTGCGTGTGTGCATGTGTATGCGTGTGCATGTGTGCGTGTGCGTGTGTATGCACGTGTGCATGTGTGTGCGTGTGTGTATATGTGTGCGTATGTGTGCGTGTGCGCATGTAGGTGTATACACGTGTGCATGTGTATGCGTGTGTATATGTGTGTGCGTATGTGTATGCACGTGTGTATGTGTATGCATGTGTGCATGTGTATGTGTGTGTATGCGTGTGTGCGTGTGTGCATGTGCACGTGTGTGCGTGTGTATACACATGTGCGTGTGTGCGTGCGTGTGTGCGTGCACATGCACAGACAAGCACACACACACAACCACATGGCACATATATACCAGATCGTGTATACTTGGTCTATGCGGTACATTATACCAGATCGTGTATACTTGGTCTATGCGGTACATACACTCTACAGTGCACCTGTGTTTCTCATATAAGAGAGTCTAACACAGTAAGTATCCCCATCATTAGACACAGTAATGTCATAATCCATAGCCCTACATTCCAGGTTGAGGAGTGGATGGACGGATGACAGGATTGGAAAATCAGTATAAGTTGCTAAACATATAGAAAAGTTTCCATGAGAAGTTTTAGGTAAAAGTTGTGTTATACCCAGACTCATACAAAGATATCGTAGACTGTTTCAAATACATTTAATCTCCAAAGAGACGGTTTCTCAAGCAGGTAGGAAGCTCTGTTTCTAGAACTTTTTTGAAAGCGTCATTTCAAACAGACCTGCTCGTTCTGATCCGATGTTTCGCAGGTGGTAGAAGATAATTACAAGCAATGACCGCGTCTAATTCTGCATAGCAAGGCTCACCTCTCCGAAATTCAGACAAGGTTTTAGCCCATCCTTCTGCCCTCTGCACCAGACCCATGATGAAAGGCAGACACCACAGGGCTCTACTCGTAGGGAATCAACATCACACGCCCCTTTCATCTGCCCCGTTCCCAGAAACCTTGCCAGGCGCTTCTCCACTGCGGCTCTGACCTGTCCCCTCTTGTGAACAAAGCCAGAAACAGGAAAGTAACTTATTTTCTGGCTCAGATAGGAGTGCCATGTAAGACTCTCCTTCTGCTTTGCACAGTTTGTCGCAAACATGCTAGTTTAGGAAAGCCGGAAACTAGGAAAATCAATATGGGAATAACTTACTAACTGCAAGATGAAGGGATGGTGAGCGCTGGGGAATACCCGTGAAAACGGGTGTGTCTCCTGTCACGTTTTTAGGGGACCTAAGTTTTCTTGTTAAATTTCCATTGTGACACCAAAATATTGCATATTCAGTGGATAAAAATCAAAAGAGAAACTTCAAAGGGGAAAGTGTGACGCACGGTCGTTCTAGAGGTCATCTAGCTCCGCATTGTAGGTTTACCGCCCGCAAGATTTACCGGGTCACGATTCCAGGTGAGACCCCCCACCCGGGGCAAGTCCTGGCTTTCGTGCCCACCCGACAACAAGCACGGGGCACTTACTGCGGCTGGCGGCGTGCACGGGCGTGAAGTGCAGGGAGGCCTTGGCCCCCTTCAGGCGCGTCTGCCCCCAGTATGCGATGGCCTGCAGCTCCACTGTGTAGCCGTAGTCCGGCTGGAGTCTGTCCAGGAGCACGGAATTCTGGGACTGCAGAGAAGACAAGATGCGCCAAGCCCGTTACAAGCCTGCCCTGCCCGTCCTCTTCATCCCGAAGCCAGATGGTCCTCGGGAAGCACACATCCACCTCTACCCGGCGTATGCCTTCATCCTCTCAGGTCACACAGTTCTCCTCATCTTGAGCCTCTGAAAATGCAGTTTTACTCTGCGTCCAGATAAATTTTACAGAATGGCCAAACATATTCTTTGGAAACGGTTCCTTATCCTAATTACTGGATCCTCTCCGATACTACAGAAATGAGTAATTCTGTCGCCTCCCATCCTAGACACCACTTCACGGAGAAAAGAGACGGGTCTGTCATAACCTGACAGAAGCTCATGTTGGCTCATACCTGGAAAAATTATGAATTGACATTCACTATTTCTTTAATATTTCTTTTAAATCTTCTCTGAGTGACTTTCAATCAAAAGTAGTAGGAAAAATCCTCCTAAGAAAATGCTTCAAGATTTTTTTGTCATCATTATTGTTAATACCAAGCACTCATCCAAGCACGTGTGTGTGACCTGCAGCATTAAGTGAAGCTGGAGGGCGGACAGGAATTCTACTAAACTCTGAGAGATCCAGTGACACATCGGAGCAAACCAGGTGTCTGATCGAGGCTCCGAGACAGGAGCACAGGTCTGATAACTCTGAGTCGGGTGCTTTTTCAAGGGTTACAGGAAAACAGGATAGGAAACGCCCTTGCAAGACCTTGTAATGAAGAAAAATCAGGTCGTGCGTCTTACCATGCAAACATTTGTCAAACTACCATGCGTGTGATGAGATTCAGAGCTCCTTGACTATAGGCTTGCCAAGAAAGAACCTAGGTGGTGGTACTGACATTTACGAAGGACAGGAAGTGCGCACCGGTAACACAACTCCCAACGGCAGGCCAGCGGCCGCACGCACTTCCCAGCGGGGAGTATTTCCAGTTTCCTGCATACAGTGTCCTTGCTGTAGGAAGGGTCTCGTCTGGAATCATCAAGCACTGAGTCACATAAGTAACTCTTGCGTTTAAGTTCCACAGTCACCTGGTCGCATTTGGATCATAATTTCAGGTCTCGTGAGATCTCTTTTCAGCAAGAGAACAGGCTTTTCATGGGCATGTCAGAAGCGTGAGCGTAACGCTCACTGTGAATTATAGATGGCTTCGCTTTACGATTTGGGCGTTTGAGGGGTGAATGATCAGACCTCGGCCATTGTCATCTGTTTGGCTCTGGAAGGCTGATGGCCGAGCCGCAAGTCTGAGCGTCAGACGCCAGGCCGTGGCTACGTCTCCGCGGGGAGGCAGGGCCCGTGCTCTGCCCCGGTACCGCCACAGAGAAACCCTCTCGGCGCCTCGTGGTGGACCGTCTACCTCTCTGAGAGTGTGTCTGCATGAACTACCAATTCTCACTTTCTTCTACTGGGGGTGTCCTGTCGGATGGCTTATCACTCTCCCCAAACTGCTATCTCCTGAGGAAAAGAAAATGCACTTTTGAAAGAGCATCCCCTTGAAAAATCCCCCTCTTCTTATTTACCAAGGATATTAGAATGGTATCTTAGTGAATGGGAACCTATTGACCCCCAAAAAGAACATTTCATAATTTCTCGTGTTCTTTTGGATTTCTTCAGTTTCTAATCCTCATCTCAGTTGCTCAGATTTTAACATTGAGAATTTAGGGATCCACAGGACCTATAGCTTGCCTACAGTGGATCCAAAAACGTAAGTCACTCATAAGATAGTGACCTACAGTTTTGGCTCACCTGGCCTATTAGTGACTTCAAGAAAATCTGCAGTTCAAGTTTTATTTATCTAACTGATATAGAATACAAATAAACTGCAAAGTTTCCTAGTAACCCATGATGCTGTTTGCTGACTGATGGCATCCGTGTGTGTGTGCACATGTGTGTGCATGTGCGTGCGTGCATGTGCGTGCAGACCCTGTAACCACGGCACAGGTCACATTTTGCTTCCAACCCCTATGATCCCACAACCTGAGCTCCTTTAAATCTTCCTATGACATAACCAGGTGTTGCCAATTATCGCTTATTGTGAAGTCCGTGAAAATAAAGAATGGGACTGTCAGAAAGTTTCTTAAAAATAAAACCAAAATAGGCATCAGCTAAATATCGAGGATACGGACTTTTGGGCACATGTTTTAGAATTCTCAATGGCACAGAAATCGGAATCTTCACTGCCAAAAAAAAAAAAAAAAAAAGTCTTGTTATCCTTTTTAAAAAATACTTTCAAACATGTATTTTTTATGGAATTCAGCCTTATAAATTAGGGAAGTTGTTTATGTAAGTTTTCTAACAATAAAGGAAACCGAGGAACTCCTTTCTCTGCACTAAGAATTTCATACAATGCCAAATGTTCACTCTCATAGAAATCTCATTTCAGAAAATGGTTCAGTGGAGACTTTATTTCTTGGCATCTGGAAAATAAACGATTCCAAGTTCTTTTAATCAATGAGAAAGATATATTGTCAAACATGCATTTTCTAAGCTGATTAGCTTATGAGGAAAATCCCCTGCGACAGGAAAGACACGGACGTTTGCTCGTCGATTTATAAGGATCTCAAACAAAACCAAAGAAGATGTAAATGTAAAAGACGTTTTGAGTTCTATCATTTTCTATGACTGGACAGTCAAGACAAAATGATTTCTGTTCCTCTCCTGGAGTTGTGGCTGCCATTTGGATAGGAGTAGGTCGATGGGCTACATTCAGCTATTTTCACCTAAAATGCCAAAGGCAAAACTTCTGGAATGGCCCTCCGTTCTCTGTACTTCCTCAGCCCAAAAAGGGGGATGGGAAGCTTTCTTTCACCCATTCCTTCTCTGAGCTCAGCAGAGGCCACCCTCCGATCTGTCGCCTTGAGTTCAAGTACACCGTGCAAGAAGACGCCACTCTTCCTTCTCGCGCCCACTTACCCCATCCGTGGTCTTTCTCCGCTTCTTTTTTGTGGGGACAAGGGATTTGCTGCTGACCGTCCAACTCCAAAACACCTTGTAGTGATGCACGGGGATGTCGGGTTCCTCGGGGAGATCCCAAACCACAGCCACGGTCACGGTGTTGTCACTGTTTACGGTGGAATTTGCAAGCCGGAGATTGGCCGGCGCGGGCGGTGCAGATGGATCTGAAATCCAGGAGAAAGACAAACCACATACTCTAGTACCAAGGTGACAACAAAACCCATATCCTTGTATGGCTAATGACTACATGGTCAACACGTGAGCGCTGCCCTTTACATGTAGAAAAGCTGAAAACAAATACAACCTCCTCTGTAAGCCTCAAATGAAAATACGGACTACAAAAGAGTCAGATACATTGTTTGGGCCATATTTGTAATCCAGAAGGCTCCTGGTAGGCATTTACATAACCACTATAACCCAGCTAAATTTTCACTGTACAGAAATGGGTAAGTTTGTATAAAACATGGTAAAATTTGGGGCACCTGGGTGGCTCAGTCGGTTAAGCATCGGACTCTTGGTTTTGGCTCAGGTCATGGTCCCACAGTCATGAGATCCAGCCCGTGCCGGGCTCTGCGCTCAGCACAGAGTCTGCCTGGGATTCTTTCTCCCTGCCCCTCTCCCACTGCCCCTCCCCGCTTGCGTGCTCTCAAATAAATAAAATCTTTAAAAAAAAAAAAAAGAAAACATGGTAAAATTCCATTTAGGCTGGTTGACATTAAATAGGTCAGCAAAGGAGACCTGCGCTTGAAAACTCTGGAAAGAAAAAGATAGAAATCCAGCTCTCACAAGTAATTGCTTTCATCTTGGTGGCCCTGTAGCTTTTGATCCTTGCTTCAGCAAGAGCAACAAGGGAGATCAGCAAAAATAAAGCATTTTTTCTTAATCTACATTACAAATTGGATGACATACGGATAACATCCATTTTCGTAATTTCACCATTTCTTGCTTGTCACATAAACCAAAACCTTCTCAGCTGTCAAGAGACAGACTAGGCTCTGGAATTATTACCCTACAAATCTCCATTTTAAATATATCTAACAAAGATGACTACATATGCACAAGCTAGACGGGCTTTCCTTCATTCTCTGCCATGAAGTGAGCAAGTGTAGATGCCGCTCACCACAAATTATTTACAGATGGCTTTGTTTGAAGATGTCTTCCCAGAAAAATGCTGTCAAGAATTCGAATTATAATACCATCTGCATCAGAAGTGCAAACAAGTTGTATCCAACTTGATATAAATGAAGAAGACCGAGGGAAAAATACCCGTGTTTTTACTGTCAGGACCGTTTGTGATTTGGGAATGAAGAAAACATGAATTATTTTTAAAAATATCTTGCTTTTTTTCTCTGAGATATATAGGGAAGGGTTGGAGGTTTGCTTGACTGCTTAGTTTTTAAAAACGAGAACATTTCGTAGTTGCTCTTTCAGGTAAGCGCCTAATCCAGAGCACGTTTCGTGATACCGTCGATCGGGCGGTTCTCAACAGTCAACTTCAGGAACCTTCTGGGAGCGCCCAAGACATACACTGGGATGCGCTGATGGGGTGAGTCCCAGTGGGGCCCCTGTATGCGTATGTTTTATGTATTTACATAAATATGTATCTGTAGGTTTTATGTAAGCTATTTCCCATGTAAAATGCACACATAATTCTGAAGTAGATGATCTCTGTGCAGGCTACAGCTTGAAAAGGATTGCACCCGACGGCCAGAAACAGGAGGTGCGCACATGACTCAGTTGTGCGTAAGCTGGAAGACGCTGGTTTCCCTTAGCCTGGGCAGGGGAAGCACCGGGTTCCTTGTGGTGTTGGCTCAGCAGAGCCGCCGAGAAGCCCCACTCCCATCGTCCACACGGAGTGACACCGCTCATCAGCACCTTCTCTTTGAGTCATAGTCTCCACTTGACACCACTCTGCTGAATTTCCCTTCAGTCCCGCAGGACACGGATTCTCTTCTCGCGCTCCGCAACCCCCTCCCGCCGTTTGTCCCCATGCCACCATCTCTAAACAGGACAGCACACAGCCCCTGAACTCGGGGACCTCCCTCTTCTCTCTCATGTACTTGCACTTTCTAGGGATCTGGTTTGTCCCCATGCCACCATCTCTAAACA
>NW_022589763.1:5602120-5618958 GCF_004348235.1 Phoca vitulina
GCACTTTCTAGGGATCTGGTTTGTCCCCATGCCACCATCTCTAAACAGGACAGCACACAGCCCCTGAACTCGGGGACCTCCCTCTTCTCTCTCGTGCACTCGCACTTTCTAGGGATCTGGTCCAGTCCCAGCTTTACCTAAAGTCTTTGTGCCGCTGACTCTCAGATGTTATGTCTCCAAGAGAGATTTTGCCCCAAACGGAGAGTCCAATATTCGATGGTTCTCCTGTCAGCTCCACGTGGAGGTCTCAGAGCCAACTCGAAAATAATGTGTCCAACACTCAAATCATCATCGTTGTCAGCCCACCACACGGGCCACCATTTCAGTAAATGGAAACCCCTTCCTTCCGCCTAACCAGGCTGAAAACCCTGAGGTCACACACTTCTTGTGCTCTCATGTCCCTTCAGCAACACCTGGTAGCACTGACTTCAAAATACATCCAGAGTGGACGGCCTGCACCGAGGCACCACCATCATCCTTCCCCAGCCCCACCAGACCCCTCTGCTCTAGCCACATGGCTCCCATGCGATTTCTCAGAGAGGACAACCATGAGGCTGAGGCTTTCCCCCGGGCTTTGCCTATATGCCTTCCCCCATGTCTCCCCACGGCGGGCTCCTCACCCACTGCGGGTCTACCAGAAGCCACCGTGTTCAACAGAGCTAGCTGCTCTTTCCTCCTGCCACCGAGAAAGCTTTCACCGTGACCTCCTCCTGCTTTCTTGTTCTCCCACAGCCCATATTACCAACTGACTTATTATGCACTTTATTTGCTGTCTGCCTCCACATAGGATAATGAAAGCCCCATGAGGGGAGGATCTTTTTTATCTGTTTTGTTCCCTTCTGTATTCCTGGCATTGAGAAGAGGGCCTAGCAGGTAGTAGGCACTTGGGAAATCGTCGCTAAATGAGTAGATGAATGGATAACAAACACATTTCCTAACTGTTGGCTTTAATTTGTAAGGTGGTATTTCAGTGCCAGGTTTAAACCCCTCAACCGGAATGGGTGAATCCTAACAAGACCGTAAAGTGAACTACAAAATCAAAGGGGAGGCTCTTTCTGGCTTGAAATAAGAGACTCTGAGCAATCCCCCTTCCTCTGCGGTAGGACTCCAACTGTTACCTACAAAAAGGAGCTACAAACTTTTCCGAGAGGGAAACTAGTTTGCAAGCTAATCACCACTTCAAGACAAGGAAAACAATCTCAATATGTAAAGATGATCGTAGCAGTACATGTCTTCAGTGATGCACCTGAATGTCTGTATGCCGAAAATAAGTAGTGATGTGAATTCTCCACTTATTCTAGGTGCACAGGAAGAGCTCAAAATCATCTCCTCTTCTCAAGAAATCCAAGTGTAATATTGGGTATTTCGCCCGTGGCCTCATCTACTCCATTCACTACGTACTTACTTACTGCCCTGGAAAACTTGATCACGCCTTGGATGTGATCATAATGACCCAGAACAACGTCATCTCGTTGATGAAACATGAAACATGCAACAACATAATTCCTGACAATGACCTATGAGGAAATCATGCTTTCCAACATGTGAATTTGTATTTGCTTGACATTATCTGAAACGTAAAGCCCTTTCCAACAATTTACACTATCAAGATGGTAGACTTCCATTAGCAAGATGAGACACCCCTAAAATAATCACAGTTCAATTATGAAGCAAAAGGCAGTTGCAGAGATTGTCTGGTTACTGCCCTGATTCTCTGTAAACCAAATATTCATTTGTCCATTTATTTACTGTAGATGTCAGGTGAGAGGCAGCCCATCCCATTTCTCTAACCTGAAGGATTTCATTTGCAGTCCAAAAATTCCCATAGTCAAGCCATTCCCTGCCTTGTGTGATGGCTCCCTACATTAGGAAGGAAAATATATTCCCTTTGCTGAATCACAGAAGCTTTTCTTTCGGTTGGCATGATGTCTTAATTGCATTCAAATTTTGAAAGGTCTACTTGGAAGTCTGCATGTGAAAAAAATATACATATAAAGACTCTACATTTTAATAAAGCCCTAAGGGATTCTGCAATTTATTTACTTGGCACGTTTTTTTAGAAACTGGTGAAGGTCTTCAGGTTACAGAGGGAAAGTGACTTGTCCAAGGTCATTCAAGTAATGGGTGGCAGCAGTCAGGAGACTGAAAAGGAGGGCAGAAAGAGGAAGTTGAGGGTCTAAAATACACACCTACACAGGCCACACCTCTACCTGTGTTATACGTCACCATCATGACCATGGGCCGCTGTGCCGGCAGAAAGAAAATACAGGAAGCCCTTTCGCGGGCAAAGTGTCGGTCGTAATAGTTTAGTGCAGGGACTGACAAACTCTTTTGGTCAGGGGGCTGAATAAACTTAACTTCAGGATCTGCAGACCACACGGTCTCTGTGGCAACTGCCTAACTTTGCTACTGTAGCTCAAAAGCAGCCATGGAAACGATGTCAACAAATGAGCCGTGTGCCAATAAAACTTTATCTGTAAAAGCAAGCAGCAAGGCAAATTTGGACCGCAGGTCACAGACTGCCAATCCCTGAGCTAGTCTTTCAAAAGCAGTGATAGCATTAGCTCTTGAAACTTGACATGAGCACCAGCTCTAATGTTATAAACATATGGCTGCATTTTGTTGAGTAAATGTTGGACTTTGGTTCCCATTCTGCAGGTGAGGAAATTGAACGTGGGAGATTTATGTTCTAGAGCGTAGAGTGGGGGGTGGGGGTCAGAGTCATCACAAGAGCAATGCTCTCCAAGCCCTCCCTCTGCAGCTTAAGTCCGAACACTTCTCCCCCACCTCGATTTCCCTTCCGCTGCTTTGCACTCCCTCTGTGGGATCTCCCCAATTATCTGCAGAAACACATCTCAGGAAGCAGAAAGGAAGCATGCTTCCAAAGATAACTGACCTAGGAAGGCTGTGCTAGCTTTTTTCTGCTTATCTACAATTTCCAGTGCGAGCTATATCAATCATTTAGCATGAACATCCAGTGTTAGAGTTGGACAAGAATAGTTCCCTTTACTAACAATCCTATGTGGTGTTTCCAGCCATGGAAGACGGAACATCTGGGTTTCCTCTCGGGAGGTGAAGGTTTCATTCTTTCTTTAAGTTTTGGTGGACAATGCCACAAGTGAACGGTAGTATGCAAACAGCAAGAAAGAGATGATAAATAAATAACCATATACGTACACACAAATATATTCAGACATGTGCATAGAGAGGAACAACATATGTTCTAAGAAAATGAATGTTAATTTTATTACTTCCTTGATTTCCTCATATGGTATCCAGAGATCAAACCTCCCACTGAAACGCATTACAGGAATCTCTCTCTCAAGGTACGTCATCGTGATCGAGTGGAGTTACATTTTTAAAGCAATGGTAGGACTACTCACACATTCTGCAACCGAATTAGAAGGTTGGTTCTAAAATTTAGCTTTTCTTTTCCCATCCAGACTCAGCAGTTGGGACCATTTTCCTTCCCTCATTAAAAAAACAGGAATCACCCTGCAGTATCTAGACACACAACTCATAAGCCTTTGGAAAGCTGCAGAAGCTACACTGCAGGCGGGTTTCCAACTACTCGATGGTTTCAAGACACAGGCACCCGGGAGTCTCGCCCATTGCAAAGGGCGCTCGCGGAGGAGCTGTGCAGAGGCGTAAAGAGTCTCGAGGGTCCGCACGGAGCATCAGGGAGCGTCACGACCCCCAGTGCCGCCTGTTCTCGGCTCACCAACACTCCGTAACGTATGCACGGAATAACAGCCAGCGCGCTACCTCTGCGCTCCGAAAACAATGCTTTCTGCGGCTTTTCCTTGGTAATGTATCCTGTACATGTGGGAAAGCGGAGAAGGAAGGTGGAGGAGAAACCTTGAATTTGGAGGGAAGTGAGTATCGTAACTCAAAGATGGTGGATGTATTAGCTGAATGACAACAGAAGGTGGATTTTAACATTTTTCCTTCTATGTTTCCCTTTAACATTTGCTATTTCAGAATGCTAAACGGATACTGACTAATCCCAAACATCCAAACAAATGTTGGCCTGCTTTTGGCAACATGAAAAAAAAAAAAAAAAAAAACCCACAAAAAAATCAGATTTTGCTTTGTACCACCTAGAAAATTGGAAGTCTTCCTTCTGTCACTACTCATGTTGACACCCAGAAGTCATGCCGAAAGGCAGATGCACTCTTTCCCAAATTCGGCAGTCTCGTACAGTATTTTGGCTCAGGTACGAGGACTTAGCAATATATATTTCCAATGCTGCACACTCAACACATACACATTTTTTGCTGATAATTATCGACATGATCAAGGAAAGGTGAAACACCGATCTGCTGAAAAAGAGAAGCAAATGTGCACTGGAAGCCAAAAAGTACGTTTTGTGTAGGTACGACTGTCCCTCTGGGTGGTTCACTCGCATGTCTGGGGGCTCTGCTCGTTCGAAATCCTACAGACGTCACAGGAAGCTTGGTAGCTTCTGGGACAGGGTGGGAGCAGGGGAGAGGCCACAAGAGAGGCTAGAAAGGCTGCGTGTCTGCATGGACCACCGCCGTCCGACACGGGAAGCAGCCTGGGACTCTAGTGATGCGGGCATTCCTTTCACGGAACTGTTCATACATGGATTTTAACCCACGACTGAAAATGTCCTAACAGGAATGCTGTGGGTGTGGAGTAAAACCACTGCAGACCCCCCCAGGGGCCCAAATCTTCGCCCCTGCCCTGTACTGTTTCAGGACACACACAGCTCAGCTTGTAAATGCGCCTTCGCCCCGGGCCCCGAGCAGGCTCTGCCCACCTGCAGGACAGATGTGCCGGGAGACAGGCTGCATCCGCTGCCCGAGTCCCCACGGGAAGGAGTTCTGGTCGCCCACAGTGGCTGCCAATATGACAACACACCTTTTCATCCTCTTCCTTCTGTTCCCCGTCTTCCTTCACCTCCCACCTACCCGGTTTCCTGGATTTCCTCCGAAATAAGCCACCTCCACTCTAAGCTTTCACCTGCACGGGCCTCTGGAGAAGCCCCATCGCTGCAGGAAAAGTGCATGGGTCAGGCTCACGTGCACAGACGGGCATAGCGACCCTCGTGTTCCTACGCACCAGGCCTCCTTCGCTCTGTTCCAGGGCAATAGCACGGAAGAGTTTCAGTGGACCCTACGATCTGGCAGCTTGGTAGCTAGAAAGGCGCTTCATCCTAACCTAGGAAGGAAATTCTCCGTGGAGAAGCATTACCATTTCTAGTTTCCACAGAAAGAGACAAAAACCAGAAAGAGACATTAGGATACTGACTTACTTGTAATTTGAATTTTTAACGTTGAAGACAATTTTCCTTCTTAAGTACTAGGGAAAGGTAGTAGAAAATTTAAATAAGTAAATACAGAAATTATCCCAGCCTCTATTCTGGGCTTTCTGCTGCCAGCAGGAATGGCTGATTGTCGCCAATTTATAATCATGCATGTCTTCTGGGGGCTGACAACAAAAATGGTATTCACCGGGAGGAGGAAAACATGAAACTGAGTTACCAATCCATGTACAACTCTAAATTTTCTGTAAAAATCAGCATTCTAAGGGGTGAGGATGAAGTTATGGGAAAATACACGACTTCAAAGGAAATTAACTTAGTTAATAGCCAATCCATTCTGGCAAACCACAGACTAATTTTGTATTTAAACAGAACCATTAAGAAGAGAATGACAAGAATTTTGGCTTTTCCATGAAAATCAGGATTATGGCCAATGAATACCAGGCAGAGAGCATAAACGAAATGAAACCCATTTTATCAAGTTTTTTTTTCTTTCTCTGTTTAATTTTCCTTTTATTTTCGTAAGTGTTTATTGTAGATGAAAAAAAAAAAATCCCTTCCCTTTTCCCTTGACCCAGACTTAAATTACCAAGGCTGGCCCTCCACCCAACTCAAATACACTTACCCTTTGCACAGACTATTATTTGAGAAGCAATCAATCTTTCTCAAAGCCATTTTAAAGCACTAGAGGACTTACAACAGTACAGTTTCAGTTCTGGGGCACAGCAGGAATAAATGGGCTTTTACTAAATGAAAATGCACCATTTTTGGAAACAGGGCAGCCTCTGGTGCAATGTTCTAATTCCCGGTTTTACAAATACGCCCCGTACCGATACTTCCGTACATCTCACTGTGAGGACCATTCTAGACTATAGGTCTGGCACCCTAGCAAACCGCAAGTGCTGGTGCAGAATTCGTAAGAGCTTCTACTGTGGGTTCAGCGAACATGCATGGTGGAATGATGGGAGTGTCGTAATTCCGCCAGACGGTCGAAGATTTCCTGCAGGACTTGTCTAAAGGATACGTAACCATTTGCAAGATGGCACCATATCTTTCCCCATTTAGTCAATCTCTTCAAGAGGAGAAAGGGGGCTTACTGGGGAAAAACTGTTTAAATGACTTTATTGGAACTTAACTTCCATTCCATAAAACTCACTCACATTACATGAACAGTGCAATGACTTTTAGACTTTTCTGAGTTGGGCAACCCACATCACCCACTTTTAGAATGGTTCCATCGCCCCACCTCCCTCCTTCCTCTCAGGCTTCATCTCCAGCTCCCCTGCCCTATTCCACAGCTCAACCCTCGGGCTCCTGTGCTGTTCCACGAACACGGCAAGCTCACTCCTGCCTCAGGACCTTTGCACCAACTGCTTCCAGGAACTGGAATGCTCTCCTTTCAAATTGGTACAAGGCTGACTCTTTCACCTCCTTTAGACAAACCTCTCTTTCTCAGCAAAACCTTGGTCTACCCTCCCTAAAACTAACAACAAAATACCCCCCCAACATCTCCTCTGTTCTAATCTTTATTTTTATCATCAATTGTCACTACCTACCCTACTGTACAACAGTATTTTACTTATCTTGTTGACTGCTTCCTCATACCCACAATTGGCATAAGTGTGTGTCCACAAAAGCAGACATTTTTGTCCTTTCATTCATTTATTATCGCCCATGCCTAGACTAGTGCCTGACACACATAGGAGCTTAACAAATATTTAATACAAAAGGGAATGAAACATGAGTGATGAGAAGGTGAAGACTCAAAACTAACTTTGTCTCTACTTTAAAGTTTCCCCAAGGAAGGCATTGAAGACTCTTGGTGGATTCTACAAGTGGACGATGGCGATGCACAAGTCCGTGAATAGCACAAATAACTGGACTGTACACGTAAGAGGAATGAATTTAATGGTATGATAATTGTATTTCAGTAAGGTTGTTAAACACCGTTTTCCCATTAAGGCCCATTTCTCCATTTGATGAGATCTGAATAAGGTGAGGAACGATGTGGTGCCATCTCGTCAATGGTCAGGCTTCCTTTAGACAAATCCTAGAGGAGATGTTGCCAGCCATTTAGCGGATCTATTCCATTTCCATAATTCCGTGATGCATCTTCACTGGAAAAAGAGTAGAATCTACTGTGTATTCCATGCAGACATTTTTGGTTTGCAAGACCTGCAAGGACTAGAGTCTGGAATGCTCGGTGTTGGGTGTGTTTGGAAAATCAGGAAATAGAACAACAGCGTAATGGTGAATGCTATGCTTCCCCAACACGGTGCATTCTCATTCAGCAAAAGCCCATTTAAATTTGAGGGGTGCAGCTCTAGTTGTAGACTATTCAGGTGCTCAGATATCCTGGGGGCATCCCGGGACAGCAAGGCCTTGCGCGTTGCTCAGAATGGATGCCTCCCAGGCAGTTGGCAGCCACATGACCGGCCCTGGGAACTGTCAGTGGAGCTTTGCCCAGATCCCGCCCAACCCCTAAAGGTATTCCACATCTGTCTCCAAAGGGCTGGCAACGGCTTCTGTCTGCTGTTTCTGCAGCCGTGACCTGAAAACACCAGACCAGGCAACCGAACAGATGGTAACACATTTCACCACATCGTGCCTGCATCACACGTGAACCATGAAACCAAGGTGAAGAGTTCTCAAGCCTCTTATGGATCCTTGCCTCTGAACCCACTGTTAATGATTTATTTCCCTGGCCTCTCTAAATCATCAGACCAATTGGAGACACAGTCTCAAGACAAGGTTTGATGTCTGTGATTGCATTTTTAAATTTGGTTCATGTGTTTGCCTCCACGGAGGGAAAAAAAAAAAAAAGGCACCTTTCCTTTCCTAAAAGGTCTTTTTAAGAAAAAGAATTGAAAGTGTACAACGTAAGGTGTAACAGAATCCAAATATTAAATGATTTCGGTTGCAAGCTTTCCACTTCTGAGACCAACAATGACATCGACAAAGGGGTTGCAATGTGACGTAGTGAGAAGTGGACAGACTGGCATCAACACATACATTTGCCCCATCACGCAACAGAAATGGGAAGTCATGGCAGCCAGCTCAGACACTCCCATAATGAAAGACATAGGACTGATGGGACCCATCTTACATCCTTCGTTAACATCACAAAGCATTTTGTTTAAAATCAATCTAAATTAGCGTCCCCGTACCAGGAGAACCGTCGGGGAGTACGCGCATGAGCTGCCCAGCCCCTAGCTGTGACATGGGCTCTCGCAGCAGACGTGGACTGAACAGAGAAGGCACACAGCCCACTAAGCACACCTGGAGAAAATACACATGGATGTACTGTTTGTATTTAGTCCAGGGACGTCCGCCCCCTAGTTCCACCAGCACACACGAAACTCACCCGAGATGTCACAGCATTAGCAGTCACGGGACGCCAGAGGCTTTCCAATAGCAACGAGATAAGAACCGAACAGAATTAAGAGCAATGACACAGGGGACCCGGGGTTCAAACTCTGGGTGGTATGAAGCAAAAGAGATTAATTCACACTCAACATAACCATCGTTTCAAGAAAAGCTGCACAGTCTCCAGGAGCTCAAACCAAACTCTTCCCTCCAGAAATTAACTGAAAGGTGACTAAGGCAGAACATCTCGAGGCAAAGACTGAACACAAGTTGGTAACGGAAAACCACCCCTTCTGAGCTGAGCAAACCCCATTCTGTTATCTTGTGCGATGTTGTGAAGGTAAAAGGCCGGTGACGTTCTGAACCTTGCTCTCACACACACGCGGTCCCGTCGGCGAAGAACGGCAAACCACCTGCTGACCAACCGTACATACGGACAGGGCGACACCAGGGCTCCGCACCGCAGGGGCGCCCAGCAGGAAGGTGAGCGTGGGGTCAGGAACGCGACACCGACCTTTGGAGGAGCGGAAGTGTTTGCTGGGCGCCGTGAAGCCTCGGGTCCCGTGCACGTTGACAGCCGCCACTCGGAACTGGTACCACCTGCTGGGTCGTACGTCAGTCAGCTGGACCCGCTCATCTGTGGTCTGCGGAGAAATGTCACAGGGCACAGAGAACCCTTTTACCCAGACGTGCCAGTCGGGTGTGTCTGAAAAGCACAGCACCTCGTCAGTCGGCACGATGCCGCCCCGACCTCCCTGCGCCCTTGTGGGTAAGTGCAGTGATCGTGCTCAGTTATGAGAAGAGCTGTCGGGGGTCAGGGAATTTCTAGGGCATTTCAGGTGTTTAATTCCACTCCTAGGGAGTGCACCCCAAAGAGTTAAAGATCTCTGGAGCCAACGCTAGGAACATGCCTGGGCTACTTATGTCGGATGACTTAATGCAGCATTAAACCCACGAGGGGTTTCATCACTCAATTACACATCTGAGCGAATGTATATGTGAGCTGATCATTCCATGATAGGCAAGAAGATGAAATCATCTGCCAGTTACAGAAAGAAAATGCCTGTCGAACGTGCTTGCCAAATAGGGTCTTGGAAGTCGGTATGAGGACCCACGCGCTTTAAAGAGCACTAACAACTTCTGGAAGAACATTGCAATGCAAGCCTTTCTTCCTTATTTGAGTAAACCGGGTAAGATCTGCAAGGACCCAGTCGTGTTCCTCCAAGGTGAGGTGTGTAGACATCTGTCCAAGAAAGTGTCCGCAGGAATAAAACTGGACACCAGGGAAGATGCCTAGTTTGGCTGCCACTCCTGCTGGAGTTGCAAAGCCATGCTCAGGGCATGAACACCGGCAAGTGAAATGGAACCCAAACCCTCCCAAACCCTACGCTGAAGCAACCTCTTGAGAGGGGCTGTCACCTTTGCTTCAATATCTAAAAGGGAAGGCTCTAAACTCTTCAAGGGGGCTTTCTACCTCGTCTGGCGGAATGTGAGGCGACTAGTTCACGGACTTCAACATTTACTCTTAGTGCCCTTGAGGTTAAAAAACTGAAGTCACCATGATCCCCACAGCATTTAGCAGACAAAGAAAGGAAGGTGGAAGGAAGACAAAGGAAGGCATGAACCAGTGAAAAATAATAAAAATAATTAAAAGCCTTTCCTCTCTCCAAAACAGAAGGGATATAAGAGCTGCTCTTATTGTCATTTACTTTCATAAATCTTAAATAATTCGGAAAATTTATAAGTGAGATCATACCATTAAGGAAGCATACCACATAAATCAAATAAACTTTTAGGCTGTATGCCAGACATCTTTAGGTTTTATTAAAGCGAACTTTAAGAAAATACGTATGAAATAGAATCACTAAATTTATTTGACCAGTGGTTGGGTTTTTGTTTTGTTTTGTTTTGTTTTGCCACTCATTTGTTTCTTGTACATCAAATTGCCCCTTTCTTTTGGGGTCTCTAAATTATTTTAGTGTTTATCCTCTTTGAGATACTACTACTAGAAAAGAACCAAATTCCTCCTGCCAACACCTGTAATACTGAAATGTATTTCGCAGTTACTGAAAAGGACTAATGGGAATCTCTCGAGCCAAATGACCCGATCCCCGCCAGGTCAGGGTTTCCGCCCACAGACCCATGTGGAGAAGGCACTGTGGTTGCTGAGGGCAGGAGGCAGTTTCACACTGAGAATCTGTTCTTTCTCTAAAACCGTGTAGGTTTCTTGCAGCTGGTAGTCCATTTAGCAGCTCTTAAAAAGAAAGAAAATATTTTGCTTTTCTCATCGGCAAGACGGAAAAGGAAGCCGCAGTGCTAAGATAAACCCCAGGACTGCTACCATGCAGGTGGGGTGTCCGCGTGTGAGCTGCCCGGGACGCAGGAAACACTTAGCAAGGACTGAGGACTGGCTGGGTCCCTCCCACTAGCTAGTTGGGTGATAGGACTCATACTCCATGCTACTCAAGTCCTTGTGCAGAACGAAGGCTTCGACGCAGAAGAAAACTAGAAGTCATTTAGATGATCCAATATCACATGAACTCGTCCTAATGCTGTTGCATTTCTCTTACTCGGGTCGGTTTTAAGTTTATCTCAAGGAAATACACTTCTTGGAGGAAATAAATGTGAGCACTCAGAAAATGATCTCCCTTGCACATGTATTTTGAGCAAAGGAATCCAAGAGTCAAGCTGCTCGTTGTACCGGGTTGTACCTACGGAGCTCATCCTGTCTTCTGTGGATGCGTGGGCTATGATGTCCCCCGTCTGACTAAGTCCTTTGGGTAGTCAGGCTATTTCGGCTGAGGCACAGCAAGTTAATTTTCGACCTGTGGGAGTGCGATAGACGTTACCTCAAGGGGGAGGGGAGGGAGTCCGTGAACCACTTACCTGGGCTACCGTCTGCCACTGGGTGGCATCGTCTTCGCTAGGATGGATTCCATAATTCCATCTTCTTTGTACCACGTAGATCACGGGCTCGATGGAAATATTGAATTTCGAGGACCACTTAATCTCCAGCTGTCCAGACTGCAGTTCTGTAAACCGTAACTCTTTTCTGGGCTTCAGGGGGACCCCTGAAACAGGAGCACGGCAATGAAAACAATCGGCGGGTGACGCCAGGGCCGGTCAAGCTGAGGAAGAAAACCTTTAGAAAAGGCCCATCTCATGTCATGACCACTGATCCTCACTTCCCTCCAGAAAAGTGGTTCCTCCCCGGCAGGGTTCAAGTTTGACACCTTCTGATGCGGAGGTCAGCCTGCCGCATTTCAAGAGCATCACCTCCTTTTCTTCTAGCTTCCCATTTTTTAAAGAGGCTCTACATCGGGTCCTGTTTCGGGACAACTATTTTTTTCTCCCCAGTCATCTCGAGAGCAATTCTTTTATGTGCGTTCTTCGGAATAAACAAAGTTACTGAGTTACATCACTGGAGGTTAACAAGGAATTCACATGAGGCCACAGTCACGAAGGCTTTGAAGACCCTGTCCCCATTTACCACGCTCTGTTTCTACTGATAGAGTCTAAGGTCATTATAACGTGCTTCCCCAGTTTGCTCGCCTCTCCCGCCTCCGAAAGTTTGCCTTTTAAGGGAAAAATTATAAGGCTAAATGCTCTCATGTGGTCAGACCTTACAAGAATGATTTCCAAAGCATAGATCTTTTGCATTCCCCAACTGATTGCAGGGCCCTCTCCTATAGACCTACGGTTTAAAATTGGAAAATGATGAATTTATACTGTTTGGTTTTGGCACGAGTGACCGCCTTGCTTCAAAAGTCCCTCACAGGTGTCTCATTTTCAAGTAGTTAATCATTCTGATTTCTTTTCCCCCCTATGGTGCATGCAAGTGGTCTGGCGACTGACAGACTGAAGAACCAGAGTTCAAAATCATAGCCATTAAGGAAAGGGAAGTTTAGAACAAAGTTCTATACTCGTATGTATGTAAAACTAACTGGATTAGGTAGAGTCCATGGTACCGTGATGTTCGATGCCATCAGAACTTTGAACACCAGCTGCTATTAATATCAGTTTCTCCTGAGAATGAGCATCTGCCCAACGCCCTGACAACTCATTTGAACATGGTATTTGATAATGCTCTACTTCTTTTTCCATTTCTTCCATTTAAGCAGAAAAGACATTGAAAAATGTGCAAATACAAAATGTTGGTACTATTTGATGTATGTTAGCGATGTCACCGAGTACCAACTCTGATTTTCACTCGGATCTTAATTCATGCTAAGTCTTGTTTGGAGAGGAGGTGGGGATTCTCAAGTCCTGACACATTTAGGTGGAGGGAGTTGCACAGTCTTAAAGGAGCAGCAAATAAATCTGGTCAAAGGTCAGTGAGTTCTACAGAATACTTTCTGGAAAACGCATTCCCCATCCCACTGCAGTCTCTGCTTTGATTTGCTGATGGGTTGACTCTGTACGTTGCCCTTTACTATAAAATTGGTGCCTGAACACGTCCTCACTGAGTTTGTGCTGTGGGTGAAGGGTTAATTATCTACATGGGGAACATCAAGTAATTGAGTCTGGGGAAGATTAAGTTGCCAGGAGCAATGACCTGATCTCAGGTTCCTCTCTGAGTTTTCGGCTTCTTTCTACATCTTGAATTAGGAAGAGCCACTTTCAAAAGGAGAGAAAAGGGGCAGTTTTCACAGCTCTGCACAATCCTGAAAGACTCTGATTCAAATGTCCTTGATGTCCCTGCTTGGTGTGGAACAGGTCTCCCTTTCTGCCGCAGCATGAGGGTTTTTTCTAAGTTCAAGTCGTAAACTTTTCTTCGCGGTGCACAACCTTACATTAGGAGTCACGTTTACTTTTGTGCCTGGAGTATTTCTGCTAAGCAAGGGACTCACAAATCTGTGCCCAGTCCCCGTCTGCGCTGCAGGCCCCGCTACCGAATGAACTTCTCCACACAAGTCCCGACTCAAATGTCCCTCCTGAGGGTGTCCCCTCCCCCAGTGATAGCTTCATGACCACTCTATGCTTTTGGATAGCTAAGAGACCTTTCCACTTGTTCTTGGACCCACCAACATCTCTTTGTTGGACTGCAGAGTGTCATTTCAGGAAGCCTCCCATCCCACGTCCCCGCAAGCCCACCCTTTTCTCTAATTCCCTCTTCACGGTATTTTGTGATGATGATTTTCCTAAAGTAGAGGACAGACGGTCTCCTCCACCTTCTCCAGCTATTCAACTGCATCCCATTTTCTGTGGAATTAACACATGTCACGTCCTCCACATCACATCAGACCAAATTTATGATCTTTCCACTTACCTCGTGGTACTTATTGGTCACACAACCTGCTTTTAAACCCAGCTTTCCTAGAAACACACTGCCAGGTACTTCCTACTACTACTACTTTCAGTCTGGAATGTCTTTCCTCCTACTTTCTGACTACGGATACGTGAATACTTCCAGGCTCAGAGTGAATGCCACTGCTCAGACCTACTTACCCTAAACCTCCCAGTTGGAAATAAAGTTTGCATTCTTCTGCCCCCTCTTCAAACCTCAGCCTGTAACTGTCCAAATGTGCGTTGAACTGCCTCTTACTACAGAAGCTCCTGGGATGATGTCTCTCTTCCCCATGAAGCTACGGACCCTAGCCCTCAAGGAACAGGTCTCCTTCATTCCCACACCTCACAGTGGCCCAGGAGAGCACATTCTGCAAGAGCAAGCGCTCAGGAAATGTCTGCTGAAGAACAGCCAACCTACTGTCCCATTCCGCACTCTAGAACGTATCTGCGGAAATAAGAGGATACGGAAACAGTGACCCAATCTTTGCACCAATGGCCGACCCCTCTCTGCTGGAGGGCACTCACCTTAGGGAAAGGAGAAAACTTAACACAGGTATTCACTTACCCTTACATTTTTTAAAAAGCAAATACTAAATAATAATACAATAAAACTCTATTAGTAAGTTTACAAGAGGGAATGAATAGTTTTATTGCACTGACAGAACCTTCCCAGTTTAAAAAAAAAAAAAAAAAAGACCAATCCCTGAAAATTCCTGATAGGATGGAAATCCCAAAGTGTGTTGATGAGTTTTAATCCAGAACTAGCTCTCTAAAGACTTAGGTCAAGAAAAAAAAGCTACCAAAGCTCGACAAAATGATTGGTTTGTATCTGGTTTGCATTCCAGGTGGGTCCTAGACACACTTTCTACTGAGGGGGTGTGTGAAGAGAGGGTGGCCTCTGAGAACATTTTGTGATTCACGTGGTTTCTTAGTGCACCGTAAAGAGAAGATGGCAGCTTAGTGCTTTAAACTCATAAAGCCCGTTCTCTGAGATTTCCAGTGCAAGTTTCTCCTTGGCTGTCCTATGCATAATCCTCTAGCGTAAATGCACCTCCAGTAAATACTCCAGCCGCTGAAGCAACCTGAACTCATCAGCAGCAAAGCAAGCATCTGAATCCCCTTGCTGCAAGGTTTTAATCTTGAATATCCTTCACCTACCTAGAGCCTTAATCGAACATAATGACCATCAGAGCCATGTCAGTTTGCATTTCTTCATTTAACAATCTCGTCGATTATTATGTACAACAATCTTACCCTTTGCATGTTGAGAAATGGTCCATCTGCTTTGCATTAGGGTCAGCTGGCTCGCTTGATTGGAAGTAACTCCAGCACTCGGCTGTAATTGTGTGCAGATGGGGCTTGGCCCCCCCAGCCCCCGGGACCCCAAGCCCCCACTGCCAGGCCTTCTGCACAGTGCTTGGGAGCTCACCCAGCACCCTAGTTGTGTAACCAGATGTGCAGAACGCATGTCTCCTCGGCGTGTTCTTTATTATGGAAATGACTAGACTTTTTCTTCTTTCAATTATTTTTGAACAAACGAGTCCTCTGAAATCCACACTATTCTGTCAAAAATGTGATCATCCCACAATATGTGATAATATCGGTGCATTGTCTTTAAAGCATCACAAGTATTGTGGTGAAACTCAATGATTTAAAAAAAATGGGAAAACATAATGATAGAAAACTCAATGATCAGAATCAGCAGTAGCAAATCATGACATTTCATTATTCCTGTAAAAACGTTTCTGTCAGGAGTCTAAATGCTATGCAAATGTAGCTAGACATACTGTTCCAATGAGTCAATAATTAACCATCAGTCAGTATCTCTCCTAGAGGTCATCAGTACCCATGGAAATTGTGTTCATACACTACTAAGGTATTGACTCACTGTATTCAAAATGCTAAAAAACTGATTTGTGAATAGTGGGATTAGTCCATGTCTAAAGCC
The DNA here is from genome assembly GCF_004348235.1 of Phoca vitulina. NCBI lineage: Eukaryota > Metazoa > Chordata > Mammalia > Carnivora > Phocidae > Phoca > Phoca vitulina. Next base: position 5,618,011 of record NW_022589763.1, read on the forward strand.
CTGAAGTTTCAATATTTCAAATATGAAGCAATTCATAGAAATATTAAGTCCCCACCATCATCAGATCTTCCAATTTGTTTGGAAACAAACTGATACGTGATTCACTTTAGTTTATGCACAGGGAAAAGAGAGAGGACGGAGAGCCACAGATTAATCTCCGTCTGTACGTGTGGAAAACAACTGCAGCTTTTCTCCTGCCCTACCCTAACCAAATGCCATAGCAGGGGTCAGGAGAAGCAGAAGTTTGGGCGGTAAAATAATATATCATCTTTGGGAGGGAGGAGAGTTGAACTCTGCTGTAAATCGGCCTTCAAATAGGCCAGGGGGAGCATCAAAGGGAAAACAAGTGTCCGGATACGCAATCGTTTCATGCTGTACACCGGTGGAGAATCAGCCTCTTAAACTTTCCGCAACGATGCTACGGCTTGCGTTGCAGGGAACCTGCAGCTCGGGGGCCATTTATCCCCCTTAACACTTGCACGTCTTGCAGGAAGCTGCTAACAATTTTATTTGGGGGGCAAAGTGGAACTCTGTGTTGCTTTCCTTTGTTTTAAACTCGAACACCGAGCAAGGTTAACTTACTCAGAGGCATCAGCTAAGGATAATTCTCACAGCATAAACCAAATTAAATGCTCAAATAGAATGCATTCCGTTGAACATCTTTTCAAAATATGCATAGTTTTTAAAAGCTCAAGTGTGGGGCGCCTGGGTGGCTCAGTCGGTTAGGGGTCCAACTCTTGATTTCAGCTCAGGTCATGATCTCAGGGTTGTGACATCAAGCCCGTGTCAGGCTCTGTGCTCAGCATGGAGTCTACTTGGAAGTCTCTCTCCCTCTGCCCCTCCCGTCCACTCTCCCTCTGCCCCTCCCGTCCACTCTCTCCCTCTGCCCCTCCCTTCCCCTCTCTCCCTCTGCCCCTCCCTTCCACTCTGTCCCTCTGTCCCTCCCTT
>NW_022589763.1:5619358-5826251 GCF_004348235.1 Phoca vitulina
TCTCTCCCTCTGCCCCTCCCTTCCACTCTGTCCCTCCCTTCCACTCTGTCCCTCTGCCCCTCCCTTCCACTCTGCCCCTCTGCCCCTCCCTTCCACTCTCTCCTCTCTTTCTCCTTTCTCTCGCTCTCACATAAATCAATCTTAAAAAAAAGCTCAAGTTTGCAGCATCTATAGTTTTAGAAGCTATCACATCAAGTATGTCCGCCATCTTCCCTACCACAAACACAGGAGGCCAAACACAAGCATTGTGTCTCTGTATTTTAAAATTTTCTGTGTTTAAAAAAAATTTTTAACTAACCCTATAAGCAATCAAAGAAAAAATAGGATAGAGGCTGGTACGTATCAATTTATTGCAAAAGTTGAGATAATTATTTGTGCGCAAATGGGCGTTGTGTGTATGACTGCCTTGATAAGGACGTCCCGGACCTGGAAGGGGCTGGTATCAGATTGATGTTGTACCCTAAGCACTGACACGTCAGTGGTTTTATGAGAGTAAAATATTTGACATTGATACATCTTTTGTTGACTTAAACTACACTAATACCATGATTTAGGGTCCAGTATGATAGTTGGACAGACTCAAAATGGAACTAAGAGGACAGCTGGCCCAGCTGGGAGCCAGGGTCACACGTATTCCCGCTACCAACAATCAGACCACCTGAGCAACGGCTTGCGACCTCAGCTTCAGCCCTTGTGGCCTGGAAGCAGGACCAGCCCATCCCAACCCGTGATGGGGCGCCCCTTCTAAGGAGCAAGATGGCACAGGCCTAGCAAGAGCAGAGACAGGAGGGCAAGCTGATCTCCCGTGCTTGGCTTGGGGCAGTAAGAAGGCAACGGGCAGGCGAGTAGGACGGGGATGGCTGGTACTCGACGGACTGCCGCGGGTGATTCGTATGCAGACCGGCTGGCTGGGTAAGTGTGTTTGTCCCTGCAAGGCCAAGGACCGTCTCCCTGAGACACCCCCCCCCCCCCCCCCCCCCCCCCCCCCCCCCAGACGTGGAAACCAGCCTTCCTTCAGGGACTGCTCGACAGAGCAAGGGCGAGATACCTACATGTACCCATGTATATTTTCAAAATAACAGTATTATTATCCTAAGCTCACCAGGCAAAAGTCATCATCAGGTCAAGAGTCTGTTTATTCTATTTCTAGTTAGTTCTCCATGAATGACCTGTCTCCACAAAAAAATCCAAGTTAAGAGCTACTTTATAGAAGAGGAACTTCAGGACTTAAAAAAAAAATCCATCATATTTAGTTAAGCGTAGGTTTAAATGGCAAGTCTCTTTTAATAATTAATCATTTATGCTGGCCCTTTGTAGAATATTTCCCTTATTCCTGGTGAACCACACATATTTGAAATTCATACTGACTCTTCAATGCTTTTAAAATAAAAAGCATCTTTTAATTTACATTGCCTCTTTCAAATACCCCACTTTAAAACACTAAGGGTTTTACAAATGGCTTTTCAACAATCATTCTAAAAGCATCCTATTTTTATGGTAAATGCTAATACTTAAATAGTAAATGATCTATAATAACAGAAAAGGCTTCCTAATAATAGACTTTAGAAAAATTAAATGGTGTTGGGTTTTGCAAAAGTGATTTTATGTAGTTTATAGTGAGAGGCATGAACACGATAAAACTTTAAATGCATTAAAGAAACATCACCTGGTAAGAAGGGGAAAGCAGTGATTATTTTGAATTTGAGACGTAATATTTATGCCAGGTTTCCCAGGGTCTTATGCAAAAACAAGGAAAACGGGATGGATGACACAGACTTGAGGCGAGAGTAATTCCAAGGGAGTGTGTCAGAGGCAAGGGGCAGGGACGTGAGATCTGGGAGATGAGGGCCGTTGTGAGAGTGAGGCCAGACTTCTGACAACAATTTAGCCAGCACATGATTCAACACCGGCCTTCCCAGCAATACCGTTTTATGCAGTTTAAAAATAACTGACCTATATTTGGAAATCATATATATTTGGTGCGAGTGAACGAGAGAAGGAGGGACAGAGAGATTACTCTTTCGACTTGCAGTGAAGAATGCCTAGTGAAGAATTCTACTTGATTCTTCACAGGAGACCCTAAAAAGCAGCAAAATTTTGTCTCCTAGGATACTCTGAGGGTATCCCAAACTGGGCATAATATAACAGAATCGGTTTGGCATAAAAGAACGGGGTCACAATTACGGGAAGAGGCAAGTTAATGCTTAGGATCAAGGAGTTAAGGACTCTAGAAACTGCCTGTGAATGTAAAGTCTTACGTCTGCTAAATTGTTTGGTAAACTGAATCCCCATCTTTGCAAGAGAGCTATTCCTCCATCTGGGTTCTCAAGACACTAATCAAAATATTGAAAGTCCGCACAATGACACTTCTGTTCTTGGATTATGCCAATAGGAAAACCACGATACCCGTGCATTTGTTATGCGTTTTTCAAGGGGGCCCCCTCCCCAGCCTATTTTCCAGGGATTTAAATCGATTTGCTCCCATGTCCCCAGCGCCGCTTAATTGATTGACTCTTCGTGGACAAAAGCACAAGGAAGTTCCTGAAGAGATGTTTCCTTCCTACACGGTACATTTAATAAGAATGATTTGCTGTGCCGCAGAAGGAGTTCGTCACGGCTGATCTCTATGGCCCAGGAATAGTTCCAGACGTGTCTCTGTGGCACAAAGTGCGTTTCTTACCGTTTTTCTTCTCTTGCAAGGATGCCTTCTTTGAGTGACACCCTTTCCCGCGCACACAACCCCCTCATCTTTGATGGACACCCTTCCCCGCGCGTACACCACTCCCCCCCATGAGCTGGTGAATTTCCGTCCACACGGCCTCTGCGCCTTACCTTTGTACAGCGTCTTGGGCACCTGGCAGGTGTGTCCACATCCGTTCGAACAACATTTCTTCACCCCAGAGCACTCACTGTCAGCTTCACAACTTTCTACGCAGGCGGCAGCAAATCCGCTGGCTTTCTCAGGAGCCGGGCAGTCCCCCTGCTTCACCGACAGGATGTACTTGAGGAACTCACAGCTAGTCAAGCACTCGTAGTTCTTCTTGGGGAACAGAGGCTGAAGACAGAATACGAAAAATTCTCTTTTTTAAGAATTTTACCTTTTTAAGCAATCTCGACACTCAACGTGGGGCTCAAACTTACACCCCCAAGATCGAGAGTCACATGCTGTAAGGACTGAGCCAGCCAGGAGCCCTGAAAAGAAAACTTCTCTTATTAAAGACACAGGACGCCCGATTTCCAAGACATCAGAAAGGAAGGTAAAAATTCTTACTTGGTCAAAATTTCCCTGGAATGTCTTACAAAATAAGTGGATTTGTTTTCTTTTCCCCCTAAAGAAGTAATATTTTACGCTTATTTCTGAAAGGACTCGGACCCATGAGTTATAACTTTGTACTGCATGCAACAGATACACATCAATCACACGTACGCACGTTCACAAGGTATTCCGTTCTCAGTGAAATGCAGCTGTCCAATAATTGATAATGTTCATAAAGCATCTCAGTACAATTTGAGGGCCCCTTCTGGACTACTCTACACATACACAGATTTTCATTCTCTATGGAGTCATTCTGGTTTGCGTGGTAAATGGTAACCACAGTGGTCTTAGCTGTGGCCCTACAGAAACTTGGTAATTCTCACAGCAGTAACACTGGCTGAAAGCTTATGAAAAAGGAGTCTAAGCCTCAGTTCACTGAACCTATTTTAATACTTTCCAGCTTCTAGAGCTAATGTGCACATGGGACCTCTTATCAATATGGAATTATCAATAAATGATGAGATGCAAGAATGTGAATCCGTGTTCTCTGTGTGACACAGCCAGGTTCTGAACAGCCTCTGGCTGATGGCATTTTAGTGGAGCCCAGAATCAATCACACACTAGTGACAATAGGTATTCCCGGATTTATTGAGAGACTCGCATTATGGAAAAAGCGTGAGGCATGCAAAGAACCAGTTACCAAATGCATCTTTCTCCTTCGGAAAAATGGTTCAGGACAGCATTTGGTTATCGCTCCAAGGTGAGAAGCAATCGGAGGATAAGGGCTTCTTTCTGCCGCTCAAGTGGGGAGCTGCTGAGGGTCCCTAAAAGCAGCCCCACCACCAGGGACGCACAGAGGAATGACCTCCCGCAGCGGCCCTCCTTTTGCTGACGGACGATGGCCGACAAGGCGATCGCTGGCATCCTAACTTTGAGCGTACCCCTCCTTCTGCCTTGATAGCTGCTTGCCAAGATTGCTACCCTAATCCTAAGCCAGCCCCTCCAAGCCCGTGTTCACCGCAGCACAACTGTCCAGCCAGGTACAAATCCCAGGCCTCCGTTTCTCCCCTCTATGTAGGGTGCCGTGTCCCCACTAAAGCAGGTTTCCAGGCAGTGGGTACGGCACTCCCACACCCTCCTCCTCCTCCTCCTCACCGGCGGGACGCGGGCAACGCCACAGGCCTACCCGAGGCCGGGGCCCCGAGACTGGCACGCCGAGTGACCCCTGGAGGGGGTGCACGGACGCCCGCCTTGGACGCCCCCCCCCGCCACGTGCACGGAGTCGGAACTCGCGTGAGGCTGCGCTCGGTGGGCCGTGACAATCCGGAGCCGTGCAAACAGCGGCGTCTGGCGCCCCGGTGAAGCCCGCGCTTTCTCCACACTGGACGGAGGAGATGGTCAAGGAGGGTACGTTGTTTGCTGTGGGATGTCAAATCCGAGTCGGGATGGAAGAAATCCGTATGGCAGCGCGGGCGAGCACAGACCAGGGGTGCAATGTGAGGATCGGGGGCTACAAGCCAGTACACGGGTGAGCCCCCGGCGCTCATGACTGCGAGCATCGGTCCCACCTGGGGGACACCTGCCTAACACCTGGTAACACCTGCTGCCGCACGGCTGCCCACGGCTCTCCACCATCTGCTGACACCTGGTAAGGCCTGCCAGCCCGCGGCCTGCGCCTTCCCACCCATGGACTCTGACCCTCCAGTCGGATCGCTGATCCCCAGGGAACCCGGCCGGAGGACGTTAGTGAAGAGTGAGGGCTACTGGCCAGAGAGTATCTCACACAATCGGAGAGGTGTGTTAACACGGGGTTAAAAAGGAAAGAAAAAAGGGGCACCCGGGTGGCTCAGATGGTTAGGCGTCTGCCTTTGGCTCAGGTCATGATCCCAGGGTCCTGGGATCGAGTCCCCCAAGCTTGGCAGGGAGCCTGCTTCTCCCTCACCCTTTTCTGTTCCCCCAGCTTGTGTTCTCTTACTCTGTCAAATAAATAAAATCTTAAAAAAAAAAAAAAGAAAAGAAAAGAAAAAAAATCTCACCATCATCCAAGTCCCTGGTTTAAGGAGCAGGGAGGACAAAAAGGAAGGTCTCTACCTCATTTCCAAAAAGACGGTTAATTACAGGCTTGTTACTTTGCATGCTGATGGGGACCAGAAATCTCACTGAAAAGCCCAAACATGGTAACTTCAGCACGAGGACCTATCCCAGGGACTCTGGATAACTCCATCACCAACGCAAATTGCTCTATTGTGCTTCTCCTGCTTCGTTTCCCAAACGATGTTGCATTAAATCTGCCTATGGGGGCGCCTGGGTGGCTCAGTCAGCTAAGCGTCCAACTCTTGGTTTCAGCTCAGGTCATGATCTCAGGGTCCTGGGATCGAGCCCCGAGTCAGACTCTGTGCTCAGCTTAGAGTCTGCTTGAAGATTCTCTCACCCTCTCCCTCTGCCCCTCCCCGTGCTCATGTGCTCTCTCTCTCTAAAATAAATAAATCTTAAAAAACAAAAATTAAAAATCTCTACATGAATTATGACGGTAAATGCTACATTATGTGTATTCTATCACAATTAAACAAAAATCTGTGTCAGAGCGAGAAACGTGTGTATCCCGTGCCGTTTCAGACACTGGTGCTTCCTAATAGACATGAGGTCTTTCTGATAGTGTCAAATTAATGTTCTTCGAGGTGTCTATTCCATACGACCATTAAATACAAGGGAAGAGCTCACCCTCTAACAAAAGGTGGAAAACTGAAAACACTAGCTAGAAAAAGTACAACCCCAAAGTTTAAATGACAATCGCGGACGTCAAATAAATTATTCCCTCTCACTCAGAAGAGTGTCTCAATCTAAGAACTTTCCAGGTAAAACTCACAAGGAAGGCCATGGTTTCAGTATCGAAGTACCACACATTTGTAGCTAGTTAATTTTTTAAAAATGCTGTAACATCGAAAGCGTCCATTCTTTAGGCTCTTCTCCCCAACTCGGTTTCACAGTTCATTTTTCTGTGAGCTGCTAGATGTGTTTTACCTCGTTGACTTTTGAATCTCTAAGTTTAGGTCCAACCCTAACTTTGGAATCAAAGAAGTATGTGAAGGGAGCTATAACAAGTACAATGGAGCGTTTGCTAGTCTTCCTCTTTCAACAAAATGTATATATTACAGCACGCTGCAAGTACTTAGTCACCCAAATCACTTGGCCCACATGGGCTGAAATTTCCAAGGAGAAATAATTTTATTAAATCCGCCAAGTGTTTACTGCTTGCTCACTAGGAAATCACCATGACTTAGTTTGCGCCATGGTATAATCCAATCAGCTCCATTCAAGCTTCCCACGTGAACACAGGGTAGGACGCGAGATTCAGATAACAAAGTATGGGCTGTCTGCTCATGTGATTCTCATGATCTGTGTGCCACCCACCACACCCTTGAACCGTGAGGGACAGGAACGCAGAGACGGTATCTCCTCATCTTAATAATTTACCGACGGAGCTAATGGGGCAGAATTAAAAACAAGTAAACAAAAACAGCGGCCGACCCAGATCGGAAACATTTGTTCCTAATGAACATAAGAATGATCATAATGAGCACGATAATTCAGATTTTCCATTTGATGTGAGAGGTGTTCTGTACGTTTATTCAATATTTCTTCTTTTTGGTATGGATTCGAAATTGGCGATTTTTTTTTTTTTTTTGCGTGTGATTGTTTTGAGAACCATGGAAACAAATGTGGGAACAAAAAAAGTTCATCTTCGCACCAGAGCTTTCTAGACTGGTCCATGAGCCTGAAATAGTACAAACAGCGTTATGAATATTACATGAGACGGTGCACACAAAGGACTAAGCGCTATTATGCAGAGTTGGCCCACAATGGGTGCTCAATAAGACTGGAGTAATTGGTGTCTCTTTTCTTTTCCCATGCTACAAGTTTACTGTTTAACATTTCCAAATTCTTCTGTTATTCTGACAAAAATGTTTTAAGATCCAAAGACAGAAATTTGGCCCTGCCGCCTCCACGGTGACCATCCACAAGTTTCCAACGCGCTGCTGCCAATTTCAGCACGGAAATCTGCACGCGGGCATGTTGCCCTGCTGGCATTTATAAGAAAGAAAACGTCTCAGTTTTGAAGATCATCTTACAAGTACATGGATTTGGTACAACAGCCTTACAGAAGATTTCTCCTTAACTGTTCCATTGTTTATGTCCATTGAAGGCAAATTTTGATGTTCTCTATCAATTATCTTGGATCATTATCTTGGATTAGGCTGAAAAACTATCAATCGTCTGAATATAAATTGGAGAATACATGGTAGCTGTATGCAGGTCTCTCACTATGCCTTTAAATATAAATTATTGAGAATGTACTAGTCGAATGGAATCAGGACCCAAATGAGTGCAAGTCAGTGAAAATGATGTGTGAATGTTAATACTCTAGATCTAAAGAAAATGTGTAAATTGGTCTACTAATGGCCAGTGAACAAAAGTCATTCAGTGTCAGTAAAGACACTTCTAACCAATCAGCACCTACTATTTCTTGTGATATTACTAGTTAATTACTGGTAGACTTGTCAAGAAGGGTATGAAAAATGTAGGAAAGGTGCGAGTTATCCAAATCATTAGGAGTATGATGCCCATCGACTTCATGGTAGATGAGAACATTTGTGGTAACACAGATGGATGTGCTAAACGTTGTACTTCTTCATAAAATTATATCAAGCTATTAAGGCAAATTGTTCATTGTAAAATGAAAAATGTAAAATACAACTCCTCTATAAAACTATTCATATGAATCATTGCACAAGTCACACAAACGGCAATCTTTTGCCAGGTCACTGTCTCCAATTTAAAATTTGGAAAGGTCGTGGTTACCGTGCTCATTAATTTCTGTTCATTGTTTTTTTCTGCTCTTACGCTATGCAAAACTAAGAACAGAATGCTCTTCAAAGATCATGCATTTTCCTAGAGTAGTCAGTATCTCATGCATGTTCATGCTCCCAAAGAAGGGCTGGATAAAGCAAAGTACTAGAGTAAATGAAAGTACTCTGGGGTACATGGGAGCAAGTGAAAAATCCTTCATATTTTATGGGATATTATATATTAGTTAATTCTTATAAATCTCTCCTACATCCCATACCTTAGGTTAAAAACTAAAATGTGTTTCTTAGTGCCATATCTGGGCAATATGCTAATCTCAACTTGCCTGGCAAATGATAAAAATAAAGTGAAATCCTAACAATAAATAGTAGGTTATAATAGTTCTTGGATGCTTTTGTGAAAGATACCATTATCTTTGTTTTGTTTGGTATAAAATGCAAGGTACCATACAATAAAATAGTTTGTGCAGTAATCATGGAATGATGAACATGAAAACATTAACTTCGTAAATTGTCTTCATACATTAGAAATCATATATATATATATGAGGCCTCAGACATGGAGAGAACATTGCACTTGGCATTTAATTCAGTTCCACAGAACCGTATCATGCATCCAAGAGAGCAGCTTTTGCAAAAAGCCAGGGCCTTGGGTGGGTTTTTTTCCTGCTCCAGCCACAAAGCACATGCAACCTTGAATACAGAATCCCTCCAATCAGATGCTCTGCTTGCTCATCTCACGTATTCTTCCCCAATCCCCCTAGCCAGTATTATTTCCATTTTACAAATGAGGAAACAGAAGCTCGGGGAGATTATAATTTATCCCAAATCACGAAACAAGTAAGCGTGTGGGCCATTATTACAGCCAATGGCTTTCTAAAGACCACACCGCATCTCGGGGTAAACTAAGAAGAGAGCTAAGCCCATGGCTCTCGACTTGTGTTCCTATTAGCATCACATGGGGGCTTGTCACTCTTGAAATATCCAGGAACAGAGGGAACACATTGCAGATAGGTTCTTATATACATGCACATATGGAAACCATATATATATATATATATATATATATACACACACACATATATATACATACACATATATATATAAATTATACATACATAAATCAAAAGGGCAGGAATTTTATCCAGGAATATTGATAAAACAAGAACACTGAACTACAGCTTGTGCTATTGAACTTCAAGGATAAAAATATAATTTTTCAGACATCCAGGTAGAAACAGCAGGTGGATTATGATGGAGAAAATGGGGTTTCCTCCAAATCGATTTCTCTACAAAATTTAATGTGTGAAGCCAATCCAGCAGTGGCTATGTAACAATAAGTAAACTATATATATGTATGTGTATAGTTTTATACATATATAAAAATCATATATTTACATATATAAAAAATCAGCTGTTATTCAAATGTATATGTGACAGAAACATTCTCAAAGACAGAAAAAACTCATAGAATATAGCACCCATGAGTCTTTCTTGCTAAATAATGGCAATGCCAAATTCAGCCATCCTACAGATAAGCAGGAAGCAAGAATAAATGGGCTAGTACAACACTCAACAGCCAAAGAAAATAATGCATATTCTCATATATTATGTGAGGAAAAGTTTGTGCAATCCAATTTGGACTTCATGTATAATGGTAGGCAAAGTCTGTTGTGAATGGTTCTCAAATCTATGCACTCCTTTTTAAAAAACAAAGATATGACCAAACTTTTTTTTAAAGATTTTATTTTTAAGTCATCTCTACACGCAACGTGAGGCTTGAACTCACAACCCTAAGATCAAGAGTCACGTGCTTCACCGACTGAGTCAGCCAGGCACCCAAAGATATGATCGAATTTGGAAGCCTGGTATAAAGAAATTAGCATAAAAGAATCATTTTATCATCCACATAAATATAAAACTAAAATTGAATAAAGTAGGAATTATGGCCAAGGAAGAATATTTGATATACTAAAACTAAAAATTAGGAGATAATAATGCCAGAAAAATTGGTGGGTAGGAGTGCTATGAGGAACATATAAGTAACTTACGTTGAACTTAACTTTAGGGCATCGGTAAATAATAAAGCAAATATAAAATTTTTAAAATAATGCTTTCTATCTCATAATAGTTTTCACAATCTTTTTCTCCCTGAAACTTGGGGGTTTCTGTTTCTTCTGTTATACTCCAATAATATTAAACTTCAAGCATTATTAAAAGCCAGCATGCACAGAGATTCCAGGTACGGTGTCTGCTTAAGGGTAATGTATCGGGGTCCCCAAGACCACCACCAGGTTTGCTAACTCACCGGGGGAACTCTCAGGACTCAGCATAGAGGCATACCGTGGGCTCTGATTTGCCACAGCACCATCAGGAACGGGGAAAACGTGCACGGGGTGAGGTCCGGAGAGAACCAGGGACTAGCTTCCAGGAGTCCTTTCATGGGGCCATCGAACAAGATGAGCTCGGTGCCTCCAGCCAGGACTTGTGACAACACATGGGAAGTGCTGTCACCAGAGAAGTTCAGGAGAGACTCCGTGTCCAGAGTTTTTACTGAGGCTGGTCACACAAGCACCTGCTGGCTAGCACGTCCCCAAAATCCAGACTCCCAGGAGGAAACAGGTGTCCATCACAAACCACATGGCTTGTACTAATAGTTTAAGAACAGGGAGAACCTCTTATCAGTTAGGAGATGATGGGAACCCTCCCCAAATCTAAGTTCCCACACGCTGGCCAAGGGCCAACCTTTTAATTAGGAATTTCTAAAGAGAGCAGTCTTAGGTTTCCTACGGTAACTCTCTTGCACAGGAAACAATGGCTGTTCTGGATGGTAGAATTTGGAGTAATGGTTTGGTTTTCCTCCCCTGTGTAGTTGTTATACTAAGTGTTTAGTGTGCATATATAATTTCTATAAAACAATAAAAATGTTATAGTGTTAAACAATCAAAACTTGCAGTTGTATCTTTCAAAGAAGGAACATAAATACTAAGTACGCATGAAATAGGAAAAAGCATTCTCAATTCAAACGTTTCTAATTTATTCTTGAAAATGCAATTATAATTTGCCTGGAAATTCAATTATACACACTAAATTATTAGATGGGATTACAATTAATTTGGTTCCAGGCAAATTATACACCTTGTCCATGAATAATATAAAATAGGGAGAAAATCAGAAACATGCATATTAGGGAAGTTCCTTCCAATGAGGACATGTCCCTTTTGTCAAATTACAGTCATATTTACTTATGTTGATCTCAATTTCCTCTTCTTTTCTATTTGTTTTAAAGGCAAGTGTGCCACCTTATATGGGAATATCAATGGTCAGATCTTCCACTGGGAGCAACACTCCAGAATCTTGCTATAAGATCTCTGGAAGATCACGAGGCACATGTATGATTCCAGAAATTCAAAAACTCCTAGAGAGTCAGGGACAGCGAGGGCCCTCCAGTTAAACTATCAGTTCCTTCTCTCCCCTTCTGCCTGTATTTTGTTACCTGGAATTACCAGGCATGCCTATGAAATACATCAGCCCATGGAAGGATTCAGATACTAATTCATAAGCCACACTGCTATTCTAGGTGCTAGGCATCGAATGATGAGCAAAAGAAAGTAGGGAAATCATGCTCTGCTATGCTTACAGTTTATATGTTTAGTAGCAAGCAAGTAAGTCATTAAATAGTTTAATTTGTATTGAAATAAGTAATGGAAGTACACATGAGGTCAACGAAGGATTAGACTAATGGAATGAACAGTCACGGGGTAAAAGATACAACATAGGGAATATAGTCCGTGGTATTATAATAATGTTGTATGCTGACAGATGGGAGCTAGCTACACTTGAGGGGAGCACAGCCTAAAGTCACAGAAGCTGAATCACTACGGTATACTCCTGCAACGAATGTAACACTGGGTCAACCGTACTTCAATTAAAAAAAGCAATAGTAAATAAACCTTTGAAAAGGATTAGATAGAGAGAAAGCTCTTAAAAAAGATAAGCCATCAGTATTTAGAATGAGTTACATGATATGAAGGACAGAGGAATATTCTAGAAAGAAGGAATAGCAAATACAACAGTCTGGTAGGAGCTATAAGATTTGGAGGCAAAATTAATTCTACAAGTCTCAGTACTTTCAAATATAAAAGGGGAATAATTATGATTGTTGTGTACTATTACCCTAAGTATTAAGTATGTAAAAAATTAGCACAGATTTTGGCACATGAAAAAGTTAAAGTTAGTGTTAACTACTATATGAGTATCAGAATTTTTAAACATAGTTCTAGAAATCCTACAAAAAACAATGGAAAATACTATAGGCTAATTATGGATTGCCTGAAATCCCCATATAAATAATTTCTCCTAAAGAGGAACGAATTCTAGGAGTGCCCAGCTGGCTCAGTTGGTAGAACATGAAACTCCTGATCTCAGGGTCATGAGTTCAAGCCCCACGTTGGGCACAGAGCCTCCTTAAAATTAAAAAAAAAAAAAAAAAAAAACAAATTCTGAAGTTGTGAAATGTAGTTGTTTATTCTTTGACTTATATTTTTAAGTTTCTAAAAGGCTTCCATCTCAAAGAATTTTGCAAACACTGGCCAACTCTGCAAAACCATCACACCCATCCAAGGTATGAGTTGAATCACACTTTAGAAAAGATACACACTTTACCTTCTTACAAATTGAAAAGGTCTACACCCGCAGTTTCAGTGCTGGTAGGGCAGTTCCCCACACCAGCTGGGTATCCTACAATTCAACTCAATTCTGACACAATCTACCTGCAGACAGCTTCAGATCCCACAGGGAAGGGCTCAGTTCCACAAGACCGCATCCTCTCCCTTCAGATTCCAGTCACAAGTCCAAAAGGAAAAAGAGAAAAAAGAAATCTAAAGAAACAAAACCAGACATGATAGAGGTGATGGAGTTAGCAGAAAAGGACATTTTAGAAGTCATTATAAATATGTACTGTCTGCCCAGATATGTGGAAGAAAGACACAGAAAGACCTGCATGGAACCTCCAGAAGTAAACGTGAAGAAATGAAAACTGTGCCTGATGGCATCTTAAAAATGTTACACACTATAAAAGAAAAAGATCACTTGAAGGGAACTTGAAGACACAGTGATGAAAATTAGCAAAATAAAGCAGAGAGGGGGGAAAATGAAGAAAAAACATGATCAGAGACTCAGTGACTCAGGTCAAAATACAAAGTCTATCATGTATAATTAGAGTCCCAGAAGGACAGGAAACAGAATGGGATAGAAGAAAATATTGGCTCATATGCAGGGGCACCTAGGTGGCTCAGTCAGTTAAGCATCCAACTCTTGATTTTGGCTCTGTGCTGGGCGTGAAGCCTGCTTGAGGTGCTCTCTCCCCCTGTCTCTGCTCCCCCACCCCCAATCACACACAGTCTCTCTCTCAAAAGGAGGAAGGAAGGAAGGAAGGAAGGAAGGAAGGAAGGAAATGGATATTGGCTGATATGTAAAAAATTTGATTAAAACTGTAAGCCCAATTACAATTAGAATTAGAATTAGAAGCATCTCCATGACCCCAAGCAGAGGAACTATAAAGGCTACCCAGGCAAGATTTACCATAATTATATTGCTTAAAACCAGATATAGAAAGAAAATCTTCAAAGCAGACAATAAAAAGCAGGGAAATAAAAAGACACTTTATACACAACAAGAAAATGAGAATGTCAGTGATTTTTCTGAAAACATACAAGACAGAAGAAAATAGAGATTTTTAAACTACTAATTTAAAAAAAATGTTAACCTAGAATTCTATACGTAGTGAAATACCTTTCATGTGGGGATGGAGACAAACCAACAATTAAAATTCTGCAATTTGAGTGATTAAAAAAGTAGGGGTTTTCCTTTTAATCACCATTTCCATCTGTTTATTTTCAATCCTTACCAGCAATTGCATCTTTTCTCTTTACAGAACATCACAGAAGAAAACACAAAAGACTGCACAGAATTAGCAGGCAAGTCCCAGTGAGCACTTGACAGGGAACCCTGACATCGTAGAGGGAGGTCCACAGTCTTGCTGTGCTAGGGCAGCCCCTGGTCCCTTGGCCTCAGCACTGCCTGTTGGAAAGGCAGGCTCTGGGTGCCCACAGCACGCACCTTCTTCTACAAGATGCCCAGGTGATCCATGTGCACAGCAGAGTCTGGGCCATCCTGGATGCTGGACTAGGCACCTGCAGGTGTGAGTGGGTCCTCACGTGACTCATCCCTGGTTTCATACTCCAGAACTCTGGGCTTCTGACCCATGCGTCTCCAACTTCACACCCCTCGCAAGACTCATTTCCGCGAGCACGTGAATGTGGTCAAGTCTTCCCAAAGGAAAGGTACACGAAAATCACGTCCTCAAACTCCGAGCCCCTGGCCACAGCCCCTCTCTCCCCTTCTCCCACACACACGGTCTTAGAGAAGGAACCTAAACATACACAAACGGTTGTGTGTATTCGGTCTGCATTTCCTGCCATACCTTCTATTCGACAACCCAGAGTTGTAGAGATTGATGACTCTTCCTCCACGGAAACCCTCTGACCGATTTCCAGTCACCTCCTCACAACAAATTCCTCTTCAATCTGTACCTCACTGACCTATCACAGAATTCAAAAGTGTTAACCTTGCCCTCCCCTGGAGAGTAAAAATGGCTAATATTCACTCAATGTTTCCCACGTTCAGACACTGGTTAAGTGCTATAAATGCATCTTTCCTATTTTACCTAAATTTGATGCTCTTACAATTTCCAGCATATTCCCTTAACTCCTTCTACCTGCTCTGTCCCTCTTTTCCGACAAGATAGGTCTTTAAGTCATTCAGAATAATCTCCAATCTCAGCTTTTTATTAACTTTCAAAACTCATCAAGTGTCCTCTAATTGAATCTCATATAATTCTGTATTCCCCCAGCATCATATAAAAATTCAATGAAAATGGAGTCTCTCTATTTCAAAAAAATAAGGGGAAAAAGCCTACATTCCATGGAGAACATGTCCCATCTAGCCAATAAATTACTGAACAACCCTAAAAAGTCACTGAATATGCTTGACTTTCTCATTTTCCAGGGCTATAAAATTTGATATAATGAGGATAACTTCCTTTATAAGATGACAGGTAAAGGAAATCTCACAACAACTGTAAAACTTCATAAGCATTCCTTGAAATGTTTCCATTCCATGACTCCCACTATCCCCTAAATTGAAAGGGAAACCGGGACAGAGTCTGCAATTTCCACCACTGCCCAAAGATCACAATCCAGAAATATAAGGAACACTTCTATGCGTTACGAAAATGTAAAAGGTAAAGGCTTATCATATCTAAAAATAAAAGTTTACTATGTATAATACTAAAAACTAGCATTTTTTTGAAAATGTGCTCTGTGCCGGTCACCCCAGCCTCCACCCCGTGTCACGATAACTGCTGGCCACTCACGGGATTTCAGCATGGAAAGTGAAGCTTTCAGAAGAAACCTTCCACAGATTCCACCTTGACACCCTCCAACACACCTGTGCTGATTCTTGTGTTTCCCCCACCCCCACCCCTGACACACACACCTGGGCATATGACATCATTTTCTTGTTCAGCACTCGTCAACTTATTTCCGTACATTTAACCCTTTTACAGATGTCCCAGACACAGGAAGATGCAGCTTCCACTTCTCAACGGATGCATTTACTGCATGCCCTGGATTGTAAGACTAACTGGGTTTTGGAGCACTGGAAGGTTAACAAGTTTGAGTGCAAGAAAGCCCCTGTAAGAGCGTGATAAATCCTAACAGCTTTAGTTTCTGATGTGTGTTTTCAGTACTACTGGAACATTCCATGGCCCAGGGCACCCAAAGTAGTAAGGAGCTTTGTTCTTCCTTCAATTCCTTGAAGTGCCCTTAATTAACTAGGATTTTGCATGATCAAAACTCCCTTCTTGTTCAAGGGTGTTGAAGCGCAGATGGTCGGCCAACAACGTTACGTTAGAAACAGGCTCTGATTTATTTCCTGCTGGGGGGAGTACAACTTCATCCTCCATTCTGTACTGGGACACAGAGCAGAGTTAGGAGGGGGAGCCTGGGGCAGCATACAGTGGAAAAGAGATGGACCACCACCTGGATTCCAGATCTTCTTCATCTACCTATTAAACATGGACTCTTGGGCAGATAAAACCATTTCCTCTTGGTGTGTCAGTCTTGTAGCCCATTCAGTTCACCAAGTAAAATTCAGGCTTAACTTCTAAGAATGGTTGTGAAAATCCAATATAGTAAGCTTGGAAAACATTTTGAAAAGCAAAAAACACAAAGAAATGAGTCAGTAATCCTATCTGCAGTTGAGTGAAAAATCTTCTTCCTCTTCCTATGTTCACAATGACAAGAACTGGCTCTATCAGAATCCAGGCTGGTCCAAGAACAGCTTTCCTGTAAGTCCTGGGTACCTGTCTCATTAGTGGATCCCTGACCCAGATGGGGTCTCAGCTTCTCCACGACCCTAACGTACACTTCACATTGCCAATGTGGACATCCCAGTGAGTACCTACTAGGGTGGGGATATTGTGAAATCAGAAATATCATTATTAAAGATGAGAGGTGTGTCCTCCAGCAAGAAGGTCACTCAAACTACCGTGTATCACGTTTCATCAAAACTAAGACAACAGCAATTATAGTACACATAATGATCTTATACCATTAAGAAAGAAAAAGAATATTTTCCTTGATAATTTAGATGCTTACAATTGTAAGAAAGGAACATTTAAACGTGAAGAAATGTGCATTTTATGATCAGGAAGAAAAATGGTTTACTATGATTTTTAAATCTTTAAAAAAATAGTAAGATGGAGATAATGTTTAATTAATAAACTAAAACAATAAAGAATGACCTGTCTATGTATCTGTCATGACCCAACATGCTCCAAAAACTGACACGGGAAAAATTCTCCCATGTGATCCATAGAAGGAATCCTGCAAGATTCCTGCTCTAACACGTTTAACTTTTCCATTTAAGGAACGACATCGTTAACTCTGACAGCAGTTTGAAAGGAGCAAAAGCAGAACTGTATAAATAATCAAATGAGAAGTTAAAGAGATCAATGTGTGAGGCAGCCACGAACCAATTCTAGGTATGTGATTATGAACATGCCTCCAAAAACCTCTTCCATGGAGGAAAATTGATTTTAATGACTAAAATGCCAGGAACAATAAAGCTGTGTTCAGAAGCAGGTGCTGGTCACACAGATCAGGAAGTAAACATTCTGAAGGGTCAGGCAGGTTTTGTGACAGGATTAGGACTGTTGTTTTTCTTAGGGCAGGAGTTTGAAAACTTCTTCTGTAAAGGGCCATGTGGTCAGCAGTCTCAGCTTCACGGACCTCAGGATCCATCACAGGTACTCAGCTCTCCTGCTATAGCCCCAAAGCTCCCTCCGACAGTATGCAACCAAACTGGTGTGGCCGTGTTCCTACACAACTTTACTTATAAAAATGGGAGGCAAACCATGCCCTAAAGCTCAGAGTGTCTTGCGAATCAACACACGGGGTCAAACCTATCTAACAGTTTAGCTGTTCCACTTGGAGGACAATAAACTCAAGAGTCCTTGTGGGTGTAAATGTTCACAAAGGGAAAGCTTCATAGGTTCATGGAAACAGGGATCTTGTAGGCACTCGTTGCAAGTCACGTGATAAGTGAGAGGAAGAACAGGATTGTCTTAGGGCTGCCTCAATGAAGGATCAGCCTCCAAAATGCTGAAATGGGGATCAGTCTTGCAGGATTCGGTCTTCGTCAACGTCACAGGCAGACATCACCGCAACACAGAAAGAAACAAGACACAGAGATGAAGAATGCTGAGAAGAACTAAAGTGGAACAGGCGGGCTCGAGCGGTGGGACCACTGGGCTGAGGTCTGCCCACAAAGGGCTCACGTGACCTGGCCTCTACTTGTCCTGCCTTTCCAGTTTCAATTCACCCCTCCCACCACAGCAGGAATCACTGTGGTACATGAGTCCCATTTTAATCAACTGGATTTGGTTCAGAAGACCTCACAGTTGTTTCAGAGAGAAGGGGTATTGTACAAGTGTGCTATCACATTCGGAATTTCCAGGGACAGAGGCTTCAGATGACCTTCAATGACATCTTCCTTCTCAGGGAGCAGATGTCACAACATCAACCCAGCGTCACTGATATGAAGGGATCGTGTGTTTATGATGCAAACAACATGGTACGTCTCGTTCCACAAGATCCCACGACAGCGTATTTTAACTTACATGGATATATGGTTTGTGTACAGCATAGAATACAAACTATGAGTAGGAGGGCAAGTTGTAGAACATACAAGACTCTGCATCAATTCATCAGTTTTGTTGTATTTCTGATGACTCTGCTCTGTTCAATGCCTCAAGGGGCCTGACCCACCTCTTTCTATTTGCTTTTTAGCAGACCCACCTTACAGTGAGCTGCACTGAGTCACAACGGCCCCTGATGTCATCACCTCTCTTTGCGCACATGAGTGCGTGCGTGTGTGTGCGTGTGTGTATGTGTGTGTGTGTTGGGCGGGACCTGTGACTCGCTAACCCGTAGAATATGGCAAAGGGGAAGAGGCGTCACACCTGAGAATATGTTGCATTATAGAGACTTGCTCTCAGCAGACTGCAGATCAAGACTCTCCTGCTGGCCTTGAAAAAGTGAATAGCCATCTCGTGACCGGCCTGGGGGGCCACGTGGTGAGGAAGTGCAGGCAACTTCCAACAGCCATCGAGAGAATGGGACCTCAGTCCTATAACCGTAAGGAAATGAGTTCTGCCAACAACTAACTGCAATGAGCTCAGAGGCAGATTGTCAGCAGAAGCAGCTGAGCCCCCAGACGAGAAAGCAAGCCTAGCCAACACCCTGATTACGGCATCGTGGGACCCTGAAGCAAAGAATGCATTTAAGTCATGTCCGAACTCCTGACCCACAGAAACTGTGAGATAATAAATGTGTGTTGTTTTAAGCCACTAAGCTTGGGGGTCATCTATTAGGCAGCAAGAGATAACTAATATAAAGATATATTAAACTGAATGCCAGGTCACCATATGTTTTCTGGAAAAGTTTGGATGGAATCCCTGAAGAAGCCAAAATGTTTTGGGGAAAATGGATGGATAATATGTCAGCTCCCTTGAGGGAGGACAGAAACCATGATTGATGGTCCTCTGTATCACCCCCACCACCCAGAAAAGGGCTGGATACAAAGACGTAGGAAGGTTCTTCTATGGGAGTTAACATTCAATCGTTAGCTTAGGGGTGAGTGTCCTTGCAGAGTAACTGGGCTAAATGACTTCAACTATCTGCCAGTCCTGTGTATTATTTGAGGCATTTTCATGTTCACGATTACAAAATGCTTCCAAAGACTTCAGTGACAGAAATCCTCAGGTCCGAAGCGCTTCCAGCAACACAGACATCATTATGTAAGAGTTTGCGAATCACCCATATTCCAGCAGCCCGTCACAAAATGCTGAGTCCCACTTCCAAAGCAAAGTAAAAGTGAGATTGGGAAAATCACATATCGATCATGTCTGTGCTGAGAAACATTTCCTCCACTGCACTCTGCTAAAGCCAAACTGAATACTTTTCTACAAGAGCCCAACAACACTATGACCCCCCCATCACCGTCCAGGGAAGTCGAGCCAAAGCAGCACTCGGATGCAGGGAAGAGGGGTGAGGCTCGGGGCTTTTGCTTTAGGCTGGGTCTTTCTACCTAGAGTGGGGGAGCCATCGGACCTGATGAGCTCCAACTTCCTGGTCCTCCGTGCCTTCCCAACGTAACTCTTATGCACTTACTATATGCCTTTGTTTATCTCCACGCATAAGGGGAAGGTCTGTGGGCAGGAGCTCGGAAGGGTTGCTGTCAGTCTCCAGTTCCCTTCAGAGAAGCCCTGGACCATCGTTTCAGTCCAGTGCCACAGGGCCTCCCTTCTGGTCCGCTCCCCACAACCCTCAACGGAGGTGCTTTGATTGCTACAGTGGACTCTTCGACCGCTGTTCCCCACCGGCCCTCGTGGACCATCCCACTCTCCTTTCTTTGAGAGGCCAGCAGTCAGCAGGCAGGCCGGCTCCACATCCTCCCGGCTGCACCCGAGCAGATCCCAGGCTGCGTCAGAGCCTGGGCCCCCGACTCGCTCTGGAGGAGATGGTCCAGGAAAGCAGCTCTTCCCCTCTGCAGCACGACTGAGGGTTTTAGACAGCAGGTGTCTGGGACAGTAACACCCTTTATTCTCTACCTGAAACCACCGGCCAAGTAAGAGCCTCGCACCCGGTTAAAGGCGGGCAGGCAAGCGTCCTGCCCAGGATATGGGGGCCCACAGGGTGAACGATGAGATGAAAATGTCGAGAACCCCGCTACTGATAAAACGGCTGGCTTCTCCCAAACACCATGAGAACGTCAACATCGTGCTGACAATTGCTCGTACAACAGCCGTGCTGGAAAGTAGAAGGACAGCAGTAGCTTCTACCTTGGAAAAGGTTCTCGTCTCTAAGCATATGTAATAAAATGGATTCCAATAATGGAAGCGGTGGGTAGCTAGGTTTTAAGAAAGCTCAATAATGTTTTTCCCTTTTACATGAGTTCACAACACACACACACACACAGACACCCCTCCCTGCAGTAAACTGAACTCCCCAACCCGCAGCAGAACGTAGGGGCCCTTCCCGCCAGTGATGAGCGCGGAGCACCGTCAGGCTGACGCCGCATCCTGGGCACCTCCGGGCACGCGGGGCGGGGCGGCCTTACCTCACAGACGCTCTGGCACTGCTGCTTCCTTGGGTCCCAGGACTCCTTGCAGGGCTCCAGACACTGGGGGGAGTAACAGTGAAAGGAAAGAAAGAAACGGATGAGAAGCAGGGCCAAAGGGAAATCACCTGCACTCCTTACTTTTCCACGCCTGCTTCTGCTCGTCAGTTTAGGAAAGCCCGCTACTCAGTGCATCACTTGAATGGTGTATAATGGCATCGGAGCGAGAGCATCACGACAGGACAGAAACTTTAAAAGATGTCTATTTCAACACAGCTGAAAAAGGAAAGTTGTGCAGCCTAGAGGGGACATGTAGGAAATGTAGTGCTATTCACCATCGGGCAGAACTTGTATTCAGTAAGAAATGTTTTCTGGGGGCGCCTGGCTGGCTGGGTTTGGTGGAGCACACAGCTCTTGATCTCGGGGTTGTGAGTTCGAGCCCCACGTTGGGTGTAGAGATGACTTAAAAATAAAATCTTAAAAAAAAAAAAAAAGAAATGTTTTCTAAAGGTTGTTGTCATCGGTGAATTTTGTTTTTTTCAGAAGCTTTAACATGAACTTGCTTTACAATTGGCAACATACGACTATTGTCTATATAGTCTCCTACGGGTGATCGGGTGAAGCCTCACTGTATTAAATATCTATATATAACATATAATTGTTAACTAATGTCTTTAGCCCAATGGATCTAACAGCATTAACATGCATCCACTTTAATTACTCTAGTAAAATATATTGAATACACCTTAACATATTTACCAAATAAATATTAGAATATATTGAATCAACCTAAATATATTGAATAAACTGACATGAGAGTTTCAGAGTAAAGTCTAAATATATGTTTAAAATGTATTACCATATATATTAACAAATCAAAGATGATAACTAGGCTCCATTATCCAATAACAATCATAATAATAATGTTAATAGAAATAATAATGTATAGTACATATACATATATGTATACATATATTACATATATTTATATATGCAATAATAAAGAATAATGTTGAATAAAGTATATATACATGTATAATAGTTTATTACTATATATATAGTATTAGTATAATATATAAAATATAATGCTATATATACTATATGTGTACTAAATACATTACGTATAACTATACCACTACACCACGGAAATATATATATACACACATATATGTATACCACAGAAGTATATATACTCCATAAAATACAGTATCTTATACAATATAGAATACTATGTATACTTTATACAACATACAGTAATAAATAAGAGATCACAGCCAGTCTTCATGGTTGAAATTAAAACGTTACATTCATATGAATAGAGATCGGATTCTCAATTTTATGTCTTAATGCAAGTTTTAATTAGTAAAAATGAAGAGTCCCATATAGTTAAATGTCAGTTCTCTAAACATTGGCTTACCCCTGGCTCCATCAGGTCATATATTATTTTATCTCTATGATTTTTATTTCATTATTGATAAATTTCCCAATTAGGATCAAAGTTCTCAGTTAAATTCCAGATAAGTATACTCTAGAATTCAGGATATATATATATATCCACATACATATATATATGGACATATATATCCATATTCAAGATACACACACACACACACATATATATATATATACCGATACTGTTTTCCACTCCACTTGGTAGTCACCTCCCCCTCTGTTTTAAAATAACACAGTTTAAACTCTAAGACTCTCTACTCTCCATTTGTCAACTGCCCATCTGTCATAGCAATGCTGCTCACAGTGTGATCAATGACTGATAATATGAACACCTTGCAGTTTATCAGAAATGCAAGCTCATGGCCTGCCCCTACACCTAGAGTCAGAATCTCTGGGAACGGGGCCCAGGAATCTCCGTTAGCAAATTCTCCAAGAAATTCTGATGCTTACTAAACTTGGAAAAGACCTGCCTTATTGTGGTAAACATTTCCCAACATATACGTGTATCAAATCACCACATCGTACAACTTAAAGTTATACAAGGTTGTGAATCATATCTCAATAAAGCTGGGGCAGCAGGAAGAACTGCTATAGAATTTGATGGGAAAAAAAGAGTCCATAGGGCCACCTGGGTGGCCCTGTCAGTTGAGTGACTGTTGATTTTGGGTCAGGTCATGATCGCAGGGTTGTGAGATCAGGTCCCACATCGGGCTCCACACTGAAGATGGAGCCTGCTTAAGATTCTCTCTCTCCCAGAACACCTGGGTGGTTCAGATGGTTAAGCATCTGCCTTCAGCTCAGGTCATGATCCCAGGGTCCTGGGATCGAGCCCCATATCGGGCTCCTGGCTCAGCGGGGAACCTGCTTCTCCCTCTCTCTCTATTTCTCCCCCTGCTCATGCTCTCTCTCTCTCTGTATCTCTGTGTCTCAGATGAATAAATAAAATCTTTAAAAAAAAACGATTCTCTCTCTCCCTCTCCAAAAAAAAAAAAGAGTTCATATTGTCCCTTCATTTTTTATGAAAAACCCATCTGTTTCTTGTAAGAATATTTTAGATTGTATATTCTTTAATGCTGCATGTGAACAATTCGTTTTTTAGTTATTTTAATTTTAAAAACTTGAGCTCTTCCACGGTACTTTTCCAAGACTTACACAAGCTTGTGCCAAGTTTCCTGGTGTCCACCTCTCCCAAGCATGTTAAAACCAATGCACAGTTTTTTGCCAATATAACAATTGTAAAAGAACACCATTTTTCTAACAGCAATGAAGTCACTTAAAAATTTGTCTCCCGAGGTGCCTGGGTGGCTCAGATGGTTAAGCGTCTGCCTTCGGCTCAGGTCATGATCTCAGGGTCCTGGGATTGAGTCCTGCATCAGGCTCCTGAGCAGGGAGTCTGCTTTTCCCTCTACCTCTGCCCCTCCTCCCTGCCTGTGCACAAGTACACGATCTCAAATAAATAAATAAAATCTTAAAAAAAAAAACTTGTCTCCCTTACACATTTTATGAGTTCTTTCAAGAGTTAGTTTTGTTTCCTAAAGGTATGTCTGATTCCTTATCCTCAGACCTCTCTATTTGTTTTAAGATACTGGCTCCTAGCCAAAAAAGTTTAATGGTCACTTAATAAGTATATCTAGACCTAATTCCTTCTCAAGACCATCTGAAGTGAATAAACGGCATTCTTCAGAACACCTTGAGATTTTGTTCGGTTGGAGACGTGTCCTATGATGCGGGAGGACCCCTCTGTAAGATCTGGGGATTTTTCACGGACACAAGTTCAGCTACTCACAAATCAGTGTAAGCAATTCATTTAAAGTTGTATTTCAGTTGCATGCTTGCCTCATTTCCAATAACCAGTAATCATCAGTGTCTAAAGATACATCACAAAATGTTATTAATGACAGCCAACATTTTCTTTTAATAATCCTCTGTGAAAACTATCTGACAAGAAAAGCCTGGATATGGAAATCTGAGTAAATCTTTGCAGGATCCATTTGCCAAAGCTCTATTTCTTTATAGTGCTCTTAGCCAGGTAAAATGATGGCAATAAAAGCCAAAGAGCGGGGTAAAAAAGCCCAACCATTTCTCTCATGCTTCAAACAAGAAGAAAAAGCATCCTGTTTCTCGGGGGGAGGGGGGGAAAGAGGGCAGACTCAAATCTCATTTCCATGAGAAAAATAATACTACAAGCAGACAATTGCTTTGGTATATACTACATATCACAACGATAAGTGCCCTAGTCAAATTCAAAAAAAAAAAAAAAAAAAACCCCAGTAACTGAATTTACTATTTTAGCAAGCGTTTTAAGCTTTCACACTTTAGGATGATCAACAATTTGAAATTATTTCTTCCCACGTTACTGTCTCAAGCCAAACGAAGCAAAACTTACAATTTCAGGGAAAATTTTAAAAAACCGGCTGACAGAGCTAATCACGTAGATCATCATTTGGAATGTAGACACCAATTATTTTTCACTTAATCTAGAAAGATACATTTGCAATATCACTTCCTTAGCTTATAATTCTGTATTACATTTATACTTAAAAATACACAGTAATATAAAACATGTACGTATAATATTCTACTAAAATATAAGACACACGAGCAATGAAACTTTGTGACATTTACTATGATATTCTTAATACGTAGTAGCAGCTCAATAAACATCTGTTAAATAAATTTATTGATAAGTTTCAATGTTATTGTAGGCAGTTCCTGGAGTTGGCACATTCATATTTGAGCGTGGAACTATTTCTCCAGGGAGCAAGCAGATACTGAGTAAGAGTGAAGGAGGGTAAGTTAGGAATGATGGGAGTGGCAGGAAGAACAGAAAGCTGGAGAGGTCAGCTGGTGACCAGAGGACAACTGCTCCCCACTGCCTTCTGGTTCTTGTCCAGGACCGCCTGGCACTCCAAACTTCACAGAGAAGACAACGACACTGACTTTATGTAAACCTTTCCAACGTCTACATATATTGCGCAATGCTGTGTAGGTAATTTTATTGCTATTTATTTAGGGCAGAAGATATTAGATACATTATTTTAATTGCTCTAAGTTAGTGGTTTTGAAATGGCAGTGAGTTTGCCCTTGCGGGGAACACTGGGTGACGTCTGGAGATGGTTTTGTTTGTAGCAACTGAGGAGAGAGGAACTGGCTTCTAGCAGGCAGAGGGCAGGGACGCGGCTGAAACATCATCCAGTGCACAGGCTAGCCCCCAACGTGATAAAAAATTATCTGGCTCCAAATGTTCATAGTGCTGAGGTTGAAAATTTTCTTTTAAAAAAAGCAACATAAATGCAGTGGATTAGTCATAATAACAGAGTTGATCCTGAGAAAGAAGTTGCCTGGGAGAGAGGAGTAAAGGCTAAGTCAAAACTGTCACCTCTAATTATGCCACAATTCTCCATGTTTTGGTCACATTCAACCTTCTAAGACATGGTTTTGATAATGTGAGTTCTGTGATAAAATCAGACAATAATTATCAAATTAAGCCCAAAGTATATGGTTTACATTCAAAACATCTGGTCAACCAGCAAATCCTTCATAAACAGCTTCTTCAACCCCTCATGAATTACTTTCTATGAAGCTGGTCTCTTTTCTGTTCCCCAAACACTAGATCCCTCGACTTCCACTGGGTTACTGAATTTCTTCCTTAAAGAAAGCCTATTCTGTCCTTCTCCACTCCAGTCAACAACTGCTTCAAACCACCTGTTTTGACCAGCGCTATCCACACAGCACGCGCGGATTCCTTCTCTGCAAACCATGCAGCTTTTCCCCAAGAACGCTCACATTATATTTTCGAGTTATTCGCAGAGGCTACGTTGTACTGAAGTTACATTATCTCCAATTGACTGTAAACTCATCTTTGGGAGCGCCTGTTCTGCTAACCGTTCATAATCCTTCACAAGTCACGTGGGGGTGAGCATGCAAACGACAGGACAGATTCTCAGGCACATCCCATAGACTGTGGCAACGCAGCTGGTGCAGAACGGAGGCACAGAAAACCTGCCTGGGTTTGAGCCCCATCTCTGCCATGTGTCTAACCTACAACTGTTAAAAAAATCGCATAATTATTTAGCCTCCATTTGCTAACTCAAATATGAGAATACAATCATTCACACTAACTTGTGAAAAATTTTACTGAACGCCAAAGAGTGCCAGAACCTTTATGGATATATAAAGCACTCTGAAAATTATTTGTTCAATGGGGTCCCATAACAACAGGTCTACGGAGGTACGTAACGTTAAGTACTATTATTCTTACATTTTAGACAGAGGAAACTGCAGTGCAGAGAGGTTCACTAAACAAAGCAAGTGACTGCAGTCGAGACTTCAGGAACTGGGAGTTGTACCCATGATCTGGCACACTCAGAGGAATGTTCTTTCCATTACAGAATGCCGCCCTGTTTATGCCACGTGCTGCATAAGACGTGTCCTATGATGCGGGAGGACCCCTCTGATCTATGTGAAAGGGATTTGGAAACTGAAAAGTACTTTGCAAATCTTTAAGATTCTTAAATTATGATGATCTCGGAAAGGATTCAACTCCAAAATGCCCTAGGTAGGTGTTACAAATTCCGAGGTACTTATGAAATCATAACCAATAAGACTGAGTATTTCATATCACAGACAAAGGGGTCCAACTCTTAGGAGCCGAAGTACCGACAAAGAGGGAAATTACTGATATCACTTTGGTGAACTACCATCTGGACAGATGAGCACGAAAGTCCATACCTTACATTTAACCAAACACTTCCATAAAAGGAAATTATATTACCTTCTATTGCATTACCAGCAAAGGAAATTCTATTACCTAAATAGCAATTACAATAAATTCTGAAGCATAAAAGGTTCCTATAAAATTCAAATTTTCACACATGTCCAATAATCAAGGAAACAGAACCCATAATTACATTTTATTAAATAAACAGAACCCATTAAAACAAAGCCACCAGCATTCTGTACATTCCTACCTGTTCAAATTAACATCTGCTAAATCAACAAATTAGGATTAGTATTTCCTACGTGCGATGTATTCATCTAGTCTCCAAGATGGGGAGAAATTGGCAGTATTTCTGCCCTAACGCAGTATATAATCTTCATGGGAGAAAGCCTGTGATTAAGTCTAAAGTGATGAAGCATAAAATAACCAAGAGAAGAATAAGGTGCCATAAGACACTGAAGAAGGGATATGTATTTCCATCTGGGATAACTAGAGGGGAATGTAGAGAATTGAGGACTCATGGATTAACTTAGGAGGAGGAGTGGGACTCTACTAACTTTCGCAGATCTGGGGCCTGGATGATATATGTGGGGCGGGGGGCGGATATGATGCAGGATAGCTAAAAGAGAAAACGCAGTAAACTACAAGGCTAGAAACACAGCCCTTGGAATTCAATGCCACTAGCTGTCCTAGAACAGAGAGGTGCTTGCCTCACTTTGTGTTTGAGATGACTTGAGTGTTGCTGCAATATAATGATTTAAAAATATATATATTTGGTCATTCCGATGACCAAAATATATTTCTCAAATATATTTAATCTTTGTCCACCGTTCCTGAAAATGCTTCAGAGCCACAAAGGTGAAATGGGTGTCTTGTTATTAAGGAAGGTGACTTTAGGCCCACCCCTACACCCACCAAAGGGCAGGGGCTGATTGACAGGAGGACCAATCATGTGATCAGAGGGTTGGAACTTTCAGTCCCAACCCCTGACTTCTGGGGAGGGGAGAGGGGCTGGAGATTGAATCAGCTAATACTTAGTCAATCATGGCTAGGTAATA
The DNA here is from genome assembly GCF_004348235.1 of Phoca vitulina. Taxonomy (NCBI): domain Eukaryota; kingdom Metazoa; phylum Chordata; class Mammalia; order Carnivora; family Phocidae; genus Phoca; species Phoca vitulina. The sequence continues at coordinate 5,647,454 of NW_022589763.1, forward strand.
AAGTCCTCATAAAAACACAATAGGACCAGAACACCTGGCTGGCTCAGTTGGAAGTACCTGCGATTCTTGATCTCGGGGTCGTTGAGTCCAAGCTCCATGTTGGGTGTAGAGATTACTTTATTAATATATATACACTATATATGTACACACACACACTTATAAGATTACTTTATAATATCTCATATATAATATATATTACTTTATATATCTCTTATATATATACTTTATATATATTACTTTATATGCATAGTATATATACTATATATATACTTTACATATATATATATGCATATATTTAAAGTGTATATATATATATATATATATATATATATATATATATATGCTTTAAAGAAAACCCACAAGGGGACTGTTCTTTTTATCCTTTCCAGACATTTTTCACGCTTGGGCAACCAGAACAATTCCATGTGCCACAGAGCTGGGCCCCAAGCTCCACAAGGACAGAAGCTCCTTTGTTGGGGACCCCCGCCCTATGTATCTCTTCACCTGCCTGTTGATTTGTATCCTGTATCATATCTTTTCATAAACTGGTTAATGTGTTTCCCTGAGTTCTGTGAGCTGCTCTAGGAAATTAATCGAACCCTAGGAGGGAGTCGTGGGAACTTCCAATCTATCTCCAGTCTGGATCTGACTTTGGCCTATGAAGTTGGGGGCGAGGTGGACAGTCTTACAGGTTCTGTGGTATCTGATACTATCTCCCTGTAGATAGTGTCAGAATTGAGTTGAATTCTCAAACACGCTGCTGGTGTCTGGGAATTACCTGGTGGTGTGGGAGGGGGGAACCCCCACATTGGAATAGGCTCCAGGAGCCCTAAAAGAGTTGGAATAGGAGTTGGATTACACAGGTGAGGTTGTAGCAAATGAAACCAGAGCAGAAGTTTTTGCAATGTCTTTCAAAGCTTCTGTCTGCCATTTATAGTGTCCATATGCCATCTAGATGGCAGAGGACACTGGATAAAAGGAAAAGGAACATGAGCCTAGGAAAGGCAATGTGGGGCTGCAAGCTCATGGACACAGTTACCGGTTTGCTGTAAAAGACAGGAATGAGGGAGAAATGAGAAAAGGAAAACACACCAAAATTTCTAACCTCGATCTGAAAGGAACCCATGGTGTCCCTAAGGTGGAGTGCGGGGGAGAAACAAACATAGGGAAACCTGGGCAGTTGAGACTCTAACATGATGAGTTCAAGGCATCCAGTGGACATACACAAAGGGATGCCCAACAAGCTACTGGAATTGTGGACATGGAGTTCTGGAGAAAGGCTGAAGAAATGATGAGCACTTATAAACTTCTCTGCTCTTTCTACGTCATTCATTCATTCGTTCGTTCCTTTTATAAATATTTGCAGAATTCAATTACCGCAGTGTCATGCTAAGTAATGGGTCTGCTAAATCTATGAACTACACAAAAAAACTGCCTCCAAGTTCTATACCATCTAGAAAGGTTAAAAAAATAAGTCATGTTTGTTTATAAGCAAAAGTCCAGGCTACATGTGAAAAAGGAAACAGAAAATAGGAAGATTAGAGTGTCAAGACTTTGGGGAGTTGGGCTATTCAAGAGCTAGAACGGCAACACTGAGGAGATCTCCCATCGCTCAGCAAAGATGTTTTTGTTTCCCCTTTTTGTGTTTGTGCACAGGACACTGGAACTCAGGGAGACACAGACTTGGAACATGCTGGTGAAGAGAAGGAAGGGATCAGGTGGAGGGGGTCTGACCGAAGATGGAGGAGAACAGGAAATAATCAATTGATCTGAGGTCCCAGAGAATGTTGCAGGGGCTACAACATGAAAACATAGAATTTTAGAGAGGCAAGGAATTTCTGATGGCATCTATCCCAACCCTACACCCTCCAGACTCAGGAACTAAAAACATCTTCATAGAGGCAATGGCTGGTTAGCAGGATTTCGGACCACGGCTCTATCTATAATTGGACACGGGCCATTGAATTTCACTGTTCAACTTAGGGGATGTAAGAATTTGGATGTGGAGATACAAGACAACGATCAGGAGAAGCACGGCTGTTCTAGTCAGAGTTTTCCCATGCGGTGAGAAGGCGATCAGATGTATGTTCCTTTCTACGTGTAGTTCTGGTGGTTGAGCTTGAGAGGTCTTCAGTCGATGGACAAGACAGACGACGAGGGCACAGAAGTGGATGATTCCTGCCAGGTCTGAGGACAAGAGACAGACCCTGGATCCTTGGAGTTGGATCAACCAGGAGGACGATTCCTCATCTACCACCTGCTAAATGGTTTTTCCCCATTCTAGTTGTATTTTAACCTCTCTGAACCATAGGTTTCTGCCACATAAAAGAATGGAATAATATTTGCCAAAGAGGATCATTTTGAAATAAATTTTATAAAGACAACCTTTTAAAATACGTACACAAAAGTAGGTGCTCAATGAATCTGGTTCCCTTCCACTTCTAAAGGACCAATAAAAAGAATTCATTTTAGTTCTTTCATATTTCCCTGATACCTACCCTTTTTCTTTTAACCAAAGAAGACAATAAAATTTCTTTTCTTTCCAGTCTCTCAAGCATGTTCCAATAATTGTTTTAGAAGTACCATGTTTTTTTTTTTTTTGCCCAAATTCCAACAGCTATGTTTGGTTGGGGTGGCATTATTCTTGTGTGTGTCCAGAAGGTGGGATCAGAAGGAAAAATTGGAGACTAGGGCACTGTGCATTTTGTAAGACATATGGTATGCTTTCACAAAAAAAATTTCTGTTGAATAATATGAAAGCAAATAATGGTTTATATTTAATTTTTCGTCTTCACTGTTGCCTGGGTATAAGGACTAAGCTTTGGGTCTCACCAAAAAAAAAAAAAAAAAGTCCATCTTCTCATTTCATACAGGTACATATTCATAGCATATAATAATGCTATCAACAAAGACCATTTCTGTTTTCTATATTAATGGCAGCAATTTCTCTGGGAAACTATAGATCTGGTTTTTATATGGAAGTGGATTTTTTTTTTCAATACATTTCCTAAAATATGTGCAACCTACTGCTGCCTTTAGAAGTATTCATGGACTCCCTCCAGCTCTAAATTGGTATAGAAATTGTTACAATCCTGTATGTCGAAAAGTGCGCTGTGTCTTGCCAAAATAATGAAATCTTTTGGCAGACATCCTATGGAAATACAGTTGAACAATCATCAGAGCCTAAACCACAGAGGATTAGCATGCCAACCCAGCACAACAACGTTACGCCTTAGACATTTCATATCACAAATCAACTTTCTCCGAAACGATCAAAGGATAATTCCTTTCCCACCATGATGTTTATCTACAAATCTGGGCCTCCTTTTATCACAGCTATTTCTCACAATAAAGGGAACTCTGACTTCAGGAGCTCTTTTAATTTCAGTGAAGGTGTTTAGAAATAAAGAGAAAACAACTGAAGTGGAAAAACGAGAATAATCAAGGTAGTTATTACCAGAAAACCACTCTCTCGTTGTAGTTCTTCCTCACCTAAACTATGTCCTTGTGCATATCATGAAGTCTCCTGAGACAGGTCATGGAGTTCTGTTTCACTGAAGACCACACATGCTTTCTTAGCAACCAGATTTTCTGCCCAGTCTTCTGCTATGGAATTTTAGCATACCACTGCAGTTTCAAATAATATTCTCACGGTTATTTCCCAAATTAAAAAGATATTAATTACAAAGGTAAAGTCACAACTTTACAGTGGAGAAACCGTACAAAGCATACTTTAACTACGTGATAAAGTCACATCTCCAGAAATGGGAGAAGCACAGCATCCCCAAGGCAGGATTCCTGCCCAAAAGGCAGAACCTGAACTGAACCACAAGGAAATAGCAAACAAATCCAGAATGAGTCTCCTTCTATGAAGCAACAAGCCTCTAGTCTTAAAAAATACCAATGTTGTGAAAGACCAAGAACGAATGACGAATGCTTCCAAACTCAAGGGGACTAAAGATATGCAGCAATCAAATTCAGAGCACGATGGTGGGCCGGATCCCGAATCAGACGAAACAAGGCTACGAAGGGCATTACTGGCATAATGGGGAACATTTAAATGTAGACTATATATGGAATAAAAGTGTTACATCAGTGTTAATTTCCCTGAATTTGGTAATTCCACAGTAGTCATGTAAGAGACGCATGCTAAAACTTTTAGGGGTAAAAGAATCATGACGCCTGCACCTCATTCCTAAACGGTTGGAAACAAAATAACAACTATAACGGCATGCATACATCCATTTTTTTTCTATGTATACATAAAGAGAATGTGATAAAGCAAATATGGCATGCACAAAAAAGTTAACAATCTATAAATCTAGACTGGGGTCGGCAACTAGAAACCAGAGACCAAATCTGGCCCACCATCTGTTTTGGTAAAGAAAATTTATAGGAACACAGCCACGCCCATTTAGGTCGCCACTTCTGTGCTATAATAGTTGAGTTGGCTAGTTGTGACAGACCTTATGTCCAAGAAACCAAAAAATATTTACTCGTCTTTCACAGAAAGTTTGCTGTACCCTGATTAAGATAAATGGTAGATGGAAGTCCTTTGTACTCATAATTTTTTTGAATTTTTAATAATCAAGGTAAACAGTAAAAATACATAAAGTAGTGGTGCCTGGGTGGCTCAGTTGGTTGAGCGTCTGATTTCTTGGTTTCGGCTCAGGTCGTGATCTCGTGCGTCATGGGTTTAAGCCCAGCAGTGGGGAGTCTGCTTCAAGATTCTCTCCCTCTGCCCCTCCCCCTGCTCACCCTCTCTCTCTCTCTCTCTCTCTCTCTCTCAAATAAATAAATCTTAAAAAAACTTTTAAATAATGAAGTCATCTTAAAAATACTTGAAATCTCAAAATCACAAATGTTCTTCCTCTGGCATCATTAGAAAGCTATTATGGACATAGATCTATGAGCAAAAGAGGGTGGAAAATCATAAAGTGGCCCTCAGTGGGCTTATTTAAATAAGGAAGAGTGGAGATTTACAGACAAATGCTTCAGGTCCGAAACCTGTAGTGACTGGATGGCACGTCTTCCCGCAGAATCTTCTGGGTTTTGTAAAGTTAGACCCAATAGGTACTATCAACAGGTGGCTTCACCACAGCCTCAGAAACCCTACAGTAAGGGGGACAGGGATGGCAGACTCACCCTGGAGGTCTTACATTCATTCAGGTGGTTGTGGGATGAACCCTGTCATCCTCACTTTGTCTTGGTTTTTAATTACAAAACACAGGAAACAAGTTCACGCCCCGAAAGTGTCCCTCCCTCCTTTGTACTAAATAAACCCTTCTTATAACATCAAAGCAAAAGATTCCTTGCAATGAAAATAGGAAATGAGTATAACCTACTTCTTTTGCAGTTGTGGACCACTCCATGACACGTTCTGAATAATTATGAGCTTTCAGTAGTATTTGCACTTCCTGCCTAGATTCATACATTAATTCCAAAATCAATCCAAGTCATATTTATTACAAGTCCAATGGGGGAAAACCGATGGTGTTTGGCCAAGGCAGGGAAGTAAGGAGGGATGGTGCCCTTTCCTCAAGCGAGGAAGCTGACATCTGAACACGAACATTTTCCTGAAGATACTTAAGAACTGACCCTCAGTAGGAAATGTATTTATTGAAGAAGCAGATGGCCCAATCAAAGATGTACCTGCCAAGCCAGCCTTTCCGCTGGGAAAAATAAAACATTTATATGTAATCAGAGTGCTCAAAAATTCAATAGCTAGAAAATATTATCTCTATGTGTCTGTCATTCCAAACCCAGAAAGTGTAAACATACACACACATACACAACATTTTTTAAATTATGGCTTGATCATAGGCATCTGTGTCCTTTGGCAGCCCATCCAATCAACCACTCATCTTTCTCCAATATTGACCCCCAGTAGTCAAAATAACCCAAGAAACTTACCCCAGCCATTAGTCGGATCTTGGAGGCTGAATTAAGGAGAACCATCTCGTGCAACCAGAATCTCAAGCTTTCACTAGATCGGATTTTACATAGCCTGGAATCACCAGTCACAGCGTCCTGCAGGCTTAAACAGCCAGACCCCACCTCCTGAGTGAAAGCCAGAATTTAATCTGCACAGCATGCTTTTGACACCACTGAGCCCCTAGGTTAAAGAACTCCTCCTTGACATGCTTCAAGTTGAATGGAGACTAGGATTTCCATCACTTCATGCTACATTTAAAAGCTTATGCAAGTCTAGCGTTGATCCTTATCTTCCTATGTATTTTTTCTACACATTTTCTTAACAACACACAGTTCCTAAGAAATCATGTAATTGGTAGTGTTGGAGAACCGTGTCAATCGTATTCCCAAGCTGGGTGGCCTGGTGTCCTTCTTCCCTGGGCCACAGGCCTTATAAAATGTTGCACATGTCACGGGAGGAATTAGATTTTTCTATTTGCTCCTATGTTAAATCTCACGGAGCTACTTTTCAATAGCTTCTATGTGCTGTGAGTTAATAAGACTGTTTCTACCAGCAGTATATAAGAATGGCATAGGTACATACACGCTTGCCAGCGTATGATTTCCGAGAAATTAAATCTGTTTGTCTGAGGGGTGAGTGATTGTAGTAGGTTCTGAGAGACAACCTAAAAATGAAGCAAGTCCTTAGCTGGACAGATCAGCAAGAGTGTCAACACTAATCCTTTTCAGATAGAAGCCGTCTGTAACATTGACAGCTTAATATCTTATCTGTGTGGTTTGGCTGTCTGACATGTCAAGCTCAAGGAAGGCATGGTGCGCTCTTGAAAGGACTAGGGAACCGAAGCTCATAAGGACTTTCATGCTTCCTGTCTCCCTTGCCAGATCAAATCACCCCAGCTTTGTCAACATAAAAGCGCCTCGAACACATTAGTGCATCCCTGAACAAACCCATTCAACTTGGCATTATGTGGTAGGTCTGCTCAAAATTAACGAGTGAGTCACAATATTCATAACTTTCCAGAAGCTGAGAAGAAAACATTGTCATTGAGGGTTTATATTAGTTATGGGTGGGAAGCCCTATTTATATAGAACCTACCTGACCTTTAACCCAAACTCAGAACTCACACAATCTCATTGGGATCTTTAATTTTGTTCTTCCCTTACCCCCCCCCCCCCCCAAAGACTGATACTGAGTTTCCTGTGTCCGATGGAATGCCATTATAATAAGATGACAATTAAAGCTACTTGTGAACCCAATCACAACTAGCAGCAAGTGCAAACTCACTAAGTATGGGTCACAGCGAAGGTCTGTTTCATGCTCCTAGTCTTTCAGGAAATTTTGCACCGGGTCTCGAATGGCCTTCTTTACACTGTGCGCAATGTTCATATGGGTTTCTCATGCTACTTTCCCTCATAACTCCCTTGACCTGAAACACATAGTCAAGAATCCAACCACAGACGTCTCATCTTATTGTTTTGCACTTAATTCTGCGAATTCAACACTGTTTAACTCTATGCTTACTCTCTTGACTCCTTTACCCACTCATTCATCTGCAGAACCAAAAAATCTAGAAAAAAAAGGCAGCTCGAATCGTGTGGCACAGTGCTATCCAACAGAATGCAATGGTGGAAACGTTCTCTATGCACACTGTCCAATATTGCAGCCATCAGCCGTATAAGGCTACTGAGTGCTGGAAATGTGGCCAGTGTGACTAAAAACCAAATACTTAATTTGTATTCATATAAACGTGGAGAGCCATGTGGCTAGTGGCCACCATATTGGGGATGACAAACTGAGTGTTAGAAAAGTACAAAGGTGTGCATTCAGCATCCGTTACTCTCTCTTTCTACTGGGAGAGGAAATAAAAACCGCATTTCCCAGATGACCTTGCCACTGAGATTCTGAATCAATTAGGCTATGCTAATTAATGCACTCATGCAGCAATTAAAGGCAGAAATGAAGCAGAAGATATTTTCTTGCCTCTCCCCTGTTCACTATTTCTACTGTCATTTTTGACTCCTTTCTTCAGCTTCTTGCATGTCTGGAGAGGCTTTATCAGGGGAGGATTCTTAACTCTGAGGTAGATGTTCCGGAGAATCCTCCACGAGAGCAAGACGGTCAGCTCTGCCCAGCTCTGGAGTCCTTTCTGGACATTGGGCATACAGCCCATCATCCCTTCGACACTTCCAATCATTGGTGAAGCACCTCATCCCCTGTGTAAATTCCTTCCAGTGTATGTACCTAGAGTGGTTTATTTTCTTCATTTTCACTGCCCAATACAAGAGACGAAGATGCTAGCTGTGCACTCAGATTGAACACCTACACCCATCACAAACGCAAAGAGTAGATACAGCTTCTGATTGTCTACTGTGTCAGCAAGGTTCATCCTTAGCCCTAGGATCCCTTCACTTTGGAGTAAACAAAAGTAAGTAAGCAAAGTGATATTCTCCCTCTGCTTTGTTCCTTCCCCGCCCCCTCTCCTGCATATACATTTGCTGAGCTACATCTATGTGTCTGGCACTCTGAGAGACACGGGAAGGCCATGTACACATCGATATTCTGTCAGCTTCAACCTTAAGTACAACAGAGGACAAAATTAATGACACCATTACAACACAGTGGGTCAATGCTAGGGAAGAAGAGTGGAGAGATGCACAGCCGGAGTTGGACAAAGCTCTCTGGGTGAAGCCATGCGTAGGCAGAAAACAGAGTGCTGAGCAAGAAAAGAATGAGGAGCAAAAGAAGGTGGGATAGAAGAAGATTATGCTCCTGTCAGATTTGATCTTCGGAAGCATGAAAATAAAGCTGTAAATTTCGGCAACGTAGACCCACCCGAAAGGTCTCTGCTGTGCTGAGATGAGAGACATACATGATTCATGACACACAGGCTACTCAGTAAACTTTAGCTCGTGGGCAAATGGAAGCTGGGATCTTTGCGATCCTTAGAGTAATTGCTGAACGTGTTTCCAGAAGCATAGCAGGCATGATGTCAAAATGCAGAACAGAAGAAAGAAAATGACTCTGTTACTGAAGAAATTTATGTTCCCTTTATCAGAGACAAGTGATCTAGCTTCCGTTTCTCCAAATACCCGGCGCCATTTGTAGAACCAATCCTTTAATTACCTCATAAAGACAGCATAGAGAGGTCTGCTTGATGAAATGGTAAAATTCCCTGAGTAAGACTGCATGCCCTTGAAAACGACACGTACATGGACATAACTATATCATAACAGCCGTGTGTGGTACTCACGACGTAGCTGATGTAGTCACGGACTGCTTTCTTCCGTCTGGGGAGGCTTAAAAACATTCTTAAAAACAGGAGCTTAAAAACAGTCTCACTCACACATAAAATGATTCAAGAAATTTAGGCGACGTGTACAAACCCCCTAAATCTGAATCGGCAGCTTCACGTAATTCAGGACCGCCGCATTTAACAGTCTAACTGGCCAATGACGCACAGAATGAAAAGTAAAGGGTATTTCACACATTTTATTACTCGCTTCCCAATTCAGTTTGTTCAGTCCACGTCTCAATTCATGAGAATGATCTTAGACACCTTGAATCCGCACAATCATGGAGCAGCCAAACTCAACCAAGACACTGCTCACTGATCATCATGTAGCCACATCACTGACCGCCAAGCATACCTGCTTTGTTCCTAGTGGCACTTAGCGCACTTTCATTTGCTGCACCATGCTGTTCTTCTATTTTTTTTTTTTTTTTTTTTTAAGATTTTATTTATTTGACAGAGAGAGACACAGCGAGAGAGGGAACACAAGCAGGGGGAGAGGGAGAGGGAGAAGCAGGCTTCCCACCGAGCAGGGAGCCCGATGACGTGGGGCTCAATCCCAGGACCCTGGGATCATGACCTGAGCTGAAGGCAGACGCTTAATGACTGAGCCACCCAAGCACCCCTGTTCTTCTATTTCTTAATATACCAAATCTCTGTGTGTTTATTCAAAACACGAGAACTCGTACCTAATGTATTGACTTCAAATAGGAAATGTTATTGACTCATGCCAAAACTGTATCACGAAGAGAAGAAAAAGGAAAGCATCAGACTAGAGTCTTCTGTATGAAACAGTCCTACAAAATATTTTTAGAGATTCAAGACTTGTCCAAGAAGGCCAGTCAGTCCTTCCTATGAAGCGATGGGCTCCTCTCTCTCTTATTTGTTTATTTTGGACAGGAAGGTGCCGTTGCTGTTTGTTGAAGGAGCGACAGCAGGGGCACCCAGAGGATTCCCTCCCGTTCGCTTTCTGCAGCCCGTCCCCACCGAGAAGGCCAGCGCAACGGTGACAACAAAATGCTCTTGTGCCCCGGGTCGACTACTCCTGAGGAGTTTTATAGACCACCTAACAATCAAAGAAGGGGGTAAAGGCCGCCTTTGTCCCGCGGTTACTTTGTCTTCCCTCGCCCGCTCCCCAGTCCCTCTCAGCCCCACCACCACAGCCGCGCATGGCTAAGCTGCCAGAGGCATGGGGCTTTTCACTCCGAATTTCACGGCAGGATAAAATGCAGGGGCTGTTTCCCTGGGGACCTAAAAGCCCTCCTTTGTGAGCCCAGTGGAGGGTCAGGTTAAGTCCTGCATTTTGGCAGCCGGCATCTGTTTGTCTTCATGCTGGGGTCCTCTAACGGGAGGGAGGGAGAGGAAGGGAAGCGCAAATAGGAGCCAGTCTCAGAAAGTGCTCTTCTCGGAGGCACATCCCCCCTCTGCCACTCGACAGAAATCAGGCGAATGTGAATCCACTGCCCACCGCACGGATAGCCCTACCAAATCAATTCGATGAAGCTGCGAGGGACAGAGCTTTCTCCTTCTTGCAGGCTGAGCTCACTTGTTGCTTAAAAGAGGAAAAAAAAAAAAAAAAAAAGCAAAGCACAGCCTTTTGCTCAGATGTTTTGATCAACAAAAAGAACCTGCCAAAAATGGTATTGGAAATACTGAGGATCTATTTCTCGGGTCTTTCTTTTCCCCCACTTGCAATAAAATCAGAGAACTTTGGAATTAATGCTTCTCGATACGGGAAACCTGTTGCACTATTAGCAGACATTGCTATTCAAGCTTGATAAAGGGCTCATTCTATCCAAGACGGTCTCCACGAGGAAAAGCTTCCCAGCACATGATTAATGTCAATCATTTCTGTAAGCTACCAGGACAATTTCTGCTCCAGAAGGAAACCAATGGATAGATGTGGCCCCTAAAAACTTCAATCATTGAATGTGACCCACATGAGTAGTTCGAAAACAGAGAGGGTTTTCTAATGTCATTATAATTGACACAACAATGCTTTTCCTCATCATCACAGGATTAACTTTCTTCTCTGCTGTTGTTCTTAGATATTTACTTCAGAAGCTCAGCCCACATGCAGAAGAAGCAGCATTTTAAAATTATGAACATAAGTAGGATAGTCACACAAGTGGAATGCCCAAGGAGTAAGGAATTTTTCAGGGGATGAAGCAATAAGAAAAAATTTTGTGAATTTTGCAGAGTTACTGCAAACATAATCAGATAGACACACACATACGCATACACATGCGTGCGCACGCACACACACACCCTCCCCCCAAAATAAAAGCAATACACTGCCAACTAAATAGTTCATCTTTGGTAAGTGAGGGAATAATTGGATGTTTGGAATGAAGAAAAAAGAGGCTCTCGGCAAAGTGTTCAATGAAATAAAATAGCAATCCTTACATTCATCGTCTCATTAAACTTATTTCTTGTGATCCTTTTGTTTTCCCTTCAGCAAGATGGAGGCAATTATACCATCAATGTTTTTAAAATAAATTCTAGACATACCAATGCAAGAGTTGGCACTTCCATTTATGGATTCCTAACATGCTTATGTGACCCACAGAAGGTCTTTCTACTGCAGAGGAGGGGAAGGTGTGTTTGCAACTTGGAACCACGGACCTTTATCTAATGAGTCAATTTGGCAAAATGATGTGTCAACCCAAGGTACTAGTGGCTATAATTTTAAGCTTAAATCAGACACTGCACGAACGAACTACGTGCTCCTATTCTAAGTTATATTATCATTCTGTTCTGCTTCTGTTTAAGACTTAGGTTGACAAGAATCGTACTATGTAGAGTACCTTTTGGCCTCAACATTATATTAGATGGGTTTCCCACATGTAATTTTGAAGTGAAATGCTTTTACCACGAAAGGATCTCAATTTGAAATGCATGCTCCTCCACGTGCAAGTCAAGGTTGCCCCCTAAGTGCAACGAGGCAGAGTAGGAAGCGGGAGCTGCGTGCAACGTCCCGTCAGTGGAGAGGAGTCCACGTGTCCAGCTCTCCAGCAACAGGAGGAATGTCCATGCCTGCCGGAAGCCGAAGGGCGAACCACACAAACTCTCTGCACATGTTGGCAAGGCATGAGTTGACTAAGATTTCGACTGTTGGTCCTCCTAAAGAAAGACTTCCCGTGTGGACCCTCAGATTCTATATGCAAGGCACCTGGAGTTCTTCAGTCAGCTTTACGTTAATCAGTGGCCTTGCCGAACCAACAGAGTGGTAGATCTGTGGGATTGCACTTTGGGTTTTTACTATTGCCTCCTTTTTTTTGTATTTCTCCACTCACCTTTTGATTGTGTTATCCTTAAGCTCTTTTGTTTCTTGTATTTATTTTGCAATCCATCTTATCTTTCACTTGTAAGTGAAGAAACATAAGCTCAACCTCCGTCTGAACTCAGAAAGTTGGGTCTACCTGTTATGTGTAAGTTTTGTGTGAGTTTTTTCTTCTTATACAAGAAGATTGGGGGTGGGGGGGCTGCATAGAGACATACAGATAGTCTCTGATTCTGGAAAATAGGTAGTTTTAAAACTCTCCATAATTTACTTTTTCAAAAGAGGCAAGAATATCTCTAGCTACATCTAGGCATTTAGCCTGAGGAGAATCTTTTCTTGGGGAAGAAGAGCAAAATGACCACGTCTATCACAGATACTATTTTTTTTTTAAGTTAATAAAGAGCAAAGGAAATGCTGGTGAGTTTGGGAACCACAGTAATAAGCGTGGGAGATTCAAGGAAGACATCTTCAGGCCAGTGAATGTGAATTTTGTAGGCCTAGTGATTTTGGAAGCTGCTGCTAGGGTTCTCAAATACTTTGCTATATTGAAAGGATGTCCTGTTCCTCAGCATGTACACAAATATAAGCACTGAAACCCATTTTCCATCTATACTTGGCTACAAGAGAAAGCTTTCTATCTTTTGTAGGTTGCAATTATTAGTAAAGTCTACCCCTGCCTGCCAAAAAAAGGGAGGCTTGAGAGTAGAATCATACTTTTAAGAGAGTATTTCATACAGCATTTGCATGCTCTAATGGGATCAGGGTTGAGGGCTTGATCCCCATGTGGCACAATGGGCCATACACAGAGAAAACCATTCCACCTCGAAAGGCGTCCTGAGCAGGCCACTGGTAAGAAATGCACCATTCATCTTGTGGACACAGGCAGGGTTTCTCAGCCTCAGCACTAGTGACATCTGGGGTTGGATAAATCTTTGTTCAGGGAGGCTGTCCCGTGCATTGTACAATGTGAGCAATATCAGCCTCTCCCCACTAAATGCCAGTAGCATCTCCATCCTCACCTGTGATTGGGGATGTCTCAAAACATTGCCAGATGTCCCCAGGGCGGGGGGAGGGCAAACGTGCCCCTAGTTAAGAACCAGTGTGACAGCATAAGACCCTAGATAAGATAAGTTAGCTCAAAACCATCACCAGCAGGGAAAAAGGACTCAGGGCAGCTCCACGATGCTGCATCAGAACTCTTGTCTCCACGATGTGGATTTCTCAGTAACAGGATCCAGATTGAAATTCTGCCATGAGGCTAAAAAGAGTAGGTTGGAACAGAAGTAATTCATTATAACAGTTCAAAGGATGAAAGAAAAGAAAAAGTAAAACAAATAACAATCCGAACACTTGAAAATAAGTTTAGGGTTTCCAAAGTATCTCCACAAATCAACATTGCTTTGAATATTTCTGTGGGACTTTTGCAATATTCATGCAAAAACGAGTCAAATCTGTTAGCTTTTTAGTGAACAGGATGTTTCTAGCTAGAAGCTATTTTAGAGGTACTTTCTCTCTTAGCTATAAGCAGTCAGCAAATAGAATTACTGTGCTCATCCTCCTTGAGAAAAGACCTAAGACTTCCACGAAGATGAATGACAGAGGAAAGAAATTCGAAATTCTCTCATTATACTCTTTTGAGCCAAACAAGCACCTTCAACGCATACATTTTGATTTTACCGCGTTTCAAACACTGTGACCTGTTCTGTTCAGCTCAGTCATCTAATTGGGAGCAACAAATACCAAAACTTCCCACAAAGCATCTGAAACCCAGGGAAGTTCATCAGGTTGTAAAAAGGTTACAAACTGATAGACGGGCCAATTAAAATGGTTCTCAGACTAACCTTCATAGTGAAGAATACTTCGTATGCCTCTAAAGTGGACCAAATAGTATATGAAGATAGAATAACTATATAAAGATCATTTTATAACAAAGAAAACAAATTTAATCAGATCACCTGCTAAAAAGAAGCATCCAATAAACATTCAAAATAGGTAATTTGGCCATAATTCTGGAGTCTAAAATAAGCAAAATAATTCAAAATAGGCAAATTTTTTTTTCAAAATAGGCAAACTTTTAACAATTTTGCTATGCCTAAGCCAAGCTGAAGAATGAAAATTCATTAATACATAATTATATTCTTTGTATTTTGACCAAATATTGTCACTTCATAAAACTAAGGAACCACAGAAATTTGTTACTCTACTTATATAAAGTAACGACATTATTTTTAAAATACTCCAACAAATCTCCACAAAGTCCAGATACGTTAGTAAATAGTTTTAACATATATAAACTCATTTCCTTTTTAATTTCTTGCATGTCTCTTCTTTCTGTCAAAGTGATGGTAGAGATATGTGGACATACGACATCTGAAGGGACACCACACAGAAGAGGGCACTCGAGATGTTTAGTAAATAAAAATGGGACCCCTTGGTATTTTATCTTCAGCGTAAAGAAGCAACCAAGAGACATCACTCTCCCGAGTCGGCGTCTGCTGCATCACCAGCCCCTCTGTTATAACGGCTCCCTCAGAGAAAGGTTTCAGGACTTGAAGATCCACTAGACAAATGCTACCCTGCCCTAGTCTACTTCTCTTCCAGGAATGACTCCTGAATTCCTTCAGCACCCAGAGAGTCCGCAAAGGAGTTCGCCCTTAACTCCAAGACATTTCATAAAGTACAAAACCGAAACTACCCCCACATCTCTAATGGTAAGAGGCAGATCCAGATGGAATCGCTGGGACCGGGTGTGAGACAGAGGAAACCAAGGCCCAGGGAGTTGACATATGTGATGAACTCAAGGCAACACATGTCAACCATGACAAATGCAGGACTGAAGACACATCTCAGCACCTCGCCACCAGCGCTCTGTCGAGCCCCACGCGTTCACCCACCAGTCACGGTACCTTCCTGACGCACCGAGAAGGCACCTGCCACAGACTCTCATCTCCTCCTTCACCTTAGTTTTTGCCAAAGTCCTACTACCCTCTTCTCTTATACTCATGAGGCCAAGACCTTTGTCTTTGTTCACAGTGATATCCTCAGGGAAGCTCTGCATGAGGAGGGGGTCCTCGATGAATGAACACAGCAGTAACATTCCATCACCCTCGGTCTTCACAAGACCAAGTCCCACAGTTTCAAATTTCTCACTAACGGGAATGGTCCTCTCAAGTTTTGCCAGCACAAGATGGCGCCCCAACCAGCACCACCACTTGTGGGGTACCTCTCCTTGGTGCAGCAGGTTGCAGAGGGTCCTCTCCATAGGGGTTGACGTAGATTTCCCAGGGAGCTGATCAAGCGGAAAGTTCAGGGCTCCTCACTCCCTATGAGCCCCTCCAAGGCCCTGGAGGATGTCCTCACAATGCATTCATGTATAAAATTGGCAAGCTTCCTATTTTCATTCATTTTTCTTAATTACGTAAGTTTCCGTTCTACACACCTCAGCCACATGTTGGCAACAGGCTTTATTTTTGGCCAAGTGTCGGCCAGTGTTAGTTTTAGCTGCTGCCTGGGGAAGCTGCAATCGCCTTGTGCAGACTCGCCCCTTTTCCCAGAGGCTCCAGGTGTGTGGGCTCTCTCCTGGGAGTTGTCTGGGCGGCTGCAGGAGACCACGGCATCCTGGTACTCTGCTACGTTATGGCCTCACAACGTGGTCAGATCGTGTCTGCTGATGGACTTCCCATGTGCCCTTTAAGAGCACACTCCCAAAGGCTTCTCGGATAATCAGGAAAAGGCAACTAAGAATCAGACAGTGTCAAACCACAGTCTATTTGCATTTGCGGGAAAAGCATGGTCAGAATTTAGAGATACAAGACGGGGCAAACAGAACCAGTGTAGGAATGACAAAAAACAGACAGCAAAAAACAGAGGGTCAAAGATACACTCCCATACAACAGGCCGATGATGATGATGAATATCACCCTCAGGAGGCTGTCCTTTTAATAACCATGCTTAAGCATGCTGTGGAATCAAAGGAATAGGAGAGGTGTGGACAGGGGGAGAAATCCAATTTGTAGTCACAGAGGGAGTACTGGGTGAAAACCATTTGAAAAGGAGTCAAGGCTTAACAGAACTAGTTTATCAGTGAAAGACATTTCAAAGCCTTAAAGAAAAATTACTAATGCCCATTGCTAATTAATCATTCTGCAGATTCTCATGCAAATGTTCTTTGGGTGGCTTTGATCCGCACTGACACCTGAAAGAAAGCACACAGTGTCTGCAGACTGGAGAGATACTGGGAAGGAACGGGGCGCGGGAGGACACAGCCCTGTGCCTGGGAACTCCGGAGCCCCATGCGCCGGGCGGCCGAGCGGTAGAAAGCAAGGCTCCATCCTGGCCTGCCCCGGGAACTCAGAGATGGCTCCTCAGTGGCCCCACACCTCTCAGGCCACAAAACGCATACCCTCATCAAAAGCAGATGGCCTTCCCATGCCCTCTTTCTTAAAACCAATGCAAATAGCCTCCTGGGACTCTAATACCACCGCAAGCATGAAAAGGAGAACAGAATATGTTAAGGCCCCGAAGAACTGGGCAGAAAATGTTAAAGAAAAGTAGCCAGAGAGTGGCAAAGTAATGGCGCTATCGCCTCATCGATGAGGGAAAGAAAAGATTATTTGAGGAAAATTAAAGAGAAGCCCTATTTCAGAGCAATATTCTCATCTGACGGGCAGCCAAACTCGACATTTTCACCTGATTTAGAACAGGAGCGCCTCTGCTTTACGGGATTCTCAAGCAAATGCTCTAAAAACCATTTAAAATGATATTGAATCAAGAAACAATCCCCCAGATTGCGATTTCTCCACTGGCTTCCATGAAGTCACACAATAAAACACAAGTGGGAAATCATGCATAGAAAACGAGGCCGACCGCTGGCTTTCCGTGTCTATGTGAAGCAAACGCCTGTCGACCTAGTAGGTTAGCTGGAATTCCACGTATATTCCCGCAGTTTCCATCACCGTCAGTGATCACAGGGATCAGAGGTCCTGTCGCAGGGTGAAATTTCCCCACTGGACATGCCGTCTGGACAGCAGCTCAAGAGAAGGGGAGGTCACTAGTATTAGCCTCGTGTGCATTCAGTCTTTGGCTTACTTGTTTAGGAAGGATTTAAAATGATACACATATTTATAAAAACATAGAAAAATAACCTGAATTGGAAGTTAATGAGAAGAAATAAGACAAACCAATAAAGTGTCTGACACCAAATTATACTCTCCAGAGGCCTTCCCACTCACTGAAAGGAGACCACCAATACTGGTCTGAGCTTTCCACTACCCAACAGAAGAGCGTGATCAGTCCACACAATTCAAGCATACATTAGTTAAAAGCAAGGAAGTAGTCTGGGGAAACAATGCTTCCTAACACAAATACCAAAAACGATTTTCTTCTCAAGTTCAGAAAAACCACATTCTAATAACAGAACGGACTCAAGAGAGTCTTCATAGAAGCGATGTTGAGGGGTTCATAGGGCTCTTTCTCGAGGCATGTTTCACTCAGGGGTAGCATCTCACCAAAGCAAACTCAACACCCTCAATTCTGAAGGTCCCACAAACTCTGAGTACATAACCAGTCCTTTGCCCAACTGGATTCAGCCAGTCTTTGTCCCACTTAGAACACTGGGTGTAATTCATGCTAATCTGTTTCTTTCATGCTCATTTTTCTCACGTGCTCATCTTTGCATTGTACCTCTCGTAAGTTCGGTAATTTTGAGGTGGAAGACAGAAGAAACAGAGCTCAACTGATGGCCACATGAATGGGTGTCCATGAACCCGCTGTCATGCTACTTGGATGCTCTCCGGGGTGGAAAGGAAGCGCCCGCGGAAATTCTTACTGTCTACCCCAAGAAATGAAGTGGCAGATCTTATTGGCACCACCTTCAAAATACTTCCCAACATACCTCCATTGTCTCCCTCACTCCCTCCAGATCACTACTACAGGTACAAATACGCAACACGTTGAGCAGTTGCCTTTTGCAAAAAAAAACTCTTTTTCCCAACTCCATCTCCCCCTTATCTGCCTTATTTTTCCCCCTTGTTCTCCTTGCCAACCAGCACATTTAAATTTGCTTCTAGTGGGGGCCCCTGGATGGCTCAGTAGGTTAAGCACCGGCCTTCGGCTCAGGTCATGATCCCGCTATGGAGCCTGCTTCTCCCTTTCCCAAATCCGCTGCTCCCCCCCGCTTGTGCTTTCTCTTGCTGTCAAATAAATAAATAAAATCTCAAAAAAAAAATTTTGCTTCTTGTGTTTTTGTGCATTGCCCACAGTAGAAGGTAGCTCCACGAGGACCTGGAATGGGTCTACTTTTTCATCTTGGCATCCCTGGAGTCCATTAACAGGCTTTGGCACCCAATAGACATTCAATAAATGTTCAATGCACTTGTAAAGAATGAGCTGGAGAACTGGGTAGAGAATCTACACGTGGCTGTAGATAGGAGACGAACATCTCTGTTTTCCAGCTGAATTTTACTGAGTAACAAGCATGGTGCCAGGTGCTAAGGATTCAGAGGTGACCAAAATAGACATGGCTAGAGCCCTCAGGGAATTTTCCAGCTCTTTTTGGCACTGATCTTGAATGGGATGAAATTCATGGCTTTACACTTCAGCTTCAGCCTCAGACCTTGTCTCTGACCTAACTTCCATCCCCCAGCCATGCAGCTTCAGCCAGAGCTCATAGCTCTGCGTCCCACGCCATGCCCCTAGTCCTTGGAGCTGGACCCTGTGCATTGTCTTCCCTTGGTCTTCATCGCTGACTGTATTCACAGACTGTATTTATATCAAAGGGCATTCGATGAAATTAAACACAGTCCCCTTCCCTCCTCAAAATAAACCTGTGCTCTACGACTAGGAATTATAATACCATAAAAAATAGATAAACCGTGGTCTTGTTGAAGGTCTACTTTTATTCCATTTATACAAAGAGATACTTATCTCAGCAACAAAAAGTATTTCTGATCTTTTGCTAAGAACTCACCATGGTGGGGACTAAAAAAAAAAAAGTCCTTTTTCAGCAAATAAACAAGATTTTCATTCCCAGATGCTTGCTTTTATCTACACCAAATTCACCAAGTATAGGAACTGGAGGAGATTTTTAGGAATTAAACCTTGCACACATGTCCAGTAGCAAACTGAGCCCAGGGCCTGCTCTGTGATCTCTACGCCATGACTACAGGTCCAACTTTACCGCTGGTGACATGACTTGCCCATCTATTTATCCCTCTAGAATAGTCCATTAGCTTCTTCAAATCAGGAGCTGTGTGTGTGTCAAGCCAAGGTCACCAAACCAGCCTGACACCTGCTCTTATATTGCCCGCAATCAGACCATAGTCGTTCATTTAAAAACGGCTGAAAACGATCAAAAGAAGAATATGATTTTTGTGCTATGTGACGATCCCGTGAGAGTCAAGCATCCGTACCCAAAACCAAGACTTCACTGGCACGCACACTGCCACTCATTTATACAGTGTCTCTCAGCAAGCACGGTGAACAGAAGCAACACGCTCACTACATCCCACAAGGCCCCAAATCCTTGTCGGCTGGCCCTTTTGAGAAAGAGTCTGCCAAGCCCTGGCCTCATTCATCACCTCCTCCCCACAATACCGTGGGAACCTGGAACAGAGAGGGCAGCGGGTGCTCATCAACTGTTTAGGACCATGAACGGAAATTGTCAGCAGAATTCGGACCTTTGGAAAAGAGTCTCAGACCTCAAAATTGTTTTCTTTGATCGCATAAGGCACTTTCAATGCCATCGGCAAAACAGGGGTCTGGCAGTTACAAAGCAAGTTCATCTCTCGTAGGAAGTTCGCCGGCGACGATAAAGTCGAAAAGATGCTTTATCTGCGGGGATGCCATTCAGTCCAACTCCAGGAACATCAACGGCATAAGCGGAACCGTGACGTAGAGCCTCCGAGTCCCAGAATCCTAGAATCGACACCGGGCTCCATTATCAGAGGCGTCAGCACATGCCTTGCCAGGAGTAGCTCTCGATGCGTATCGGTGAAGGAGAAGGGAAGAGAATCAAGGCTCGGAAGATTCAAAGAGGCCTCCTGGGTTTCTGCCTGCCATACCCGCCCCAGTCCCCTGCTTGCATTTTTCCGGAAGCTGCACAGGACATCTCGTTGCATGCCTGCAGATGCCTCAGACCAGGGGAAAAGCCTCCCTCGTCCATAGCAAGGCTAACCCTGCCCCTCTGCACTGGGATCCAGCAGCACCCGTGGAGAACACTGGCTGAGGACACAGAAAGCCTTGTCAAAAGGCCATGCGGAGCCTTTCTCTGCCTCCTTTTTCCCATCAGTGGCAACGGGGATCACTGGGAGACGGCTCTCCCACCCAAGCGACAGGGAAGCCAAGGTATTGATCCAAAGCCTGCTGGCCATCAGGGCTTGGGGGCCGCCTCCAGGGGACAAGTCCCAGCACCTGCAGCCTGACCCTCACCGGGCAGAAGGCAGGTTCCTCACTCTGCCCAGGTTCTCAGGCAGAGAGTGACAGGTGCACCAGGAAAAGCCATGGGTGTGGCAGGGATCAGCCAGCACCACACAGAGGGATCCAGGAGACTCCTCCCATCTGTATCTGGCCCCACCGCTTCTTAGCCCTCGAATGCATCCTGGGCCATTGTGCTTTCTTACAACATGCCGTCCACCCTGCTGGAACAGGGTTCGGGGTCCTTCTGTTATTTGACCTGTCCATTCACTCACGGCAATTTTCAAGTTCTGTTATAATTTCCTCCTTCTTTTCTGTTTTCCACCCATAAGACTGGGCACTGCTTAAAGGTTGTCTGGCTTATTCCCCAGAGCCTAACACATTTAGTAATCATTCAATGAATATCTGTTGGATGGATGAAGGGACTTAGTCTAGGAATAAATGTATGACTTGATTTAATACTTGCTCTCAGGAACATTCTCACTTGAGAAGGGACCCCAAGAAACTCTAAGGGAACGACTGTGCACAAGACCCAACCTCCTTGAACGAGTCAGTTCGGGGACTATCTTCACAAGCCCTAAGAGGATACCGGGGTGTCTACCTCCTCCATGTTTGTTTTGTGGGTAAAAAGGCATGCACCAGAATACTGTGGAAAATATACCTTAACCCACAATTATATTCCAGTCTTGTTGAGTACACAAATCATGTTTTGACTCCATACGTATACATGCTCTAGCAGAGGCGGAGGGTGGCTCTTCAATTGTAGGCCCTCGCTATATATTTATCAAAACCACAGAACTTTAATGGCCCGGAGAGTGATATGTGCCAGAGTAGACAGAGGAGACAAGAGATACGCTGAGGTGCAAATTAAAAGCATTTTACTTTTTCTAAAGATTTATTTATTTATTTGAGAGAGAGAGAGAATGAGCAGGAGGGGCAGAAAGAGAGGGAGAGAGACTCTCAAGCAGACTCCACACCGAGCACGGAGCCTGACTTGGGCTCAATCTCACAACTCTGAGATCACGACCGGAGCCAAACCAAGAGGCGGATGCTTCACCCACTGCATCAGCCGGGCACCCCACACATTAAAAGCATCTTTAAAGAACCTGTGACAGGTCAAAGCACTGGAGAACTAGATATCTTATTTCCTAGGGCTGCCACGACAAAGAGCCACAGACCAGAGAGCTGACACAGCAGAAACGTACTCCGTCTCAGTTCCGGAGGCTGGAAGTACAAGATCAGGGGCTGGGCAGGGTTGGTTCTTCCCGAGGCCCACGGGGGAAGGATCTATTCCAGGCCTCCCTCCCTGGTGGGTAGACACTGTCTTCTCCCCGTGTCCTCATGTGGTCGTCCCTCTGTGCATGTCTGTGCCTTCATCCGGTCTTCGTATTGAGGACAGCATTCATGCAAAGGTTTATGAAACACATAACCAGCTCAATGGCAATGGGGATCTCTGGGAGACTGCAGCAGTCCTGTGGGATCAGGGCCCATCCTAATGACCCGATTCTACCTTAGTTACCCGTTGAGTGACCCTGAGTCCAAATAGTCACATTCTGAGCTGCTGAGGGTTGGGGCTTCAGATTATAAACCAGAAGGAGGGCACAATTCAGCCTAAGCAGTAGAATTTTGGGATTTCTATTACTCATTTGATTTTAATAAAGAATTGGCTCTGACTGAAACCACTTAAACAACATGAAGTTGAACAAAAAACAAAATGGTTGCATTCATGCTTCAGCAAGGCTTGATTTTAAAGTAACCTTCCAGGGGCATCTGGGTGTCTCCGGTGGTAGAGCATGCAGTTCTTGATCTCGGAGTTATAAGTTTGAGCTCCACACTGGATGTAGAGATTACTTAAAAATAAAATCTTAGGGGTGCCTGGGTGGCTCAGTCAGTTAAGCGGCTGCCTTCAGCTCAGGTAAGGATCCCAGGGTCCTGGGACTGAGTCCTGAGTTGGGCTCCTTGCTCAGCGGGGAGCCTGCTTCTCCCTCTGCTATTCCCCCTGCTTGTGTGCTCTAACAAATAAATAAATAAAATCTTTTAAAAAAATTAAAAATAAAAAAAATGAAATCTCAGAGTAACCTTTATGTCTCTTCCACAAACCTCTCTCTTCCCTCTTAGTCTTTTGTGTCAGGAACCCAGGAGCACCCTGAAAACATGAAGAAGGAGGCTGGCAGCACACACAATTCCTGTCCAAACGGACTGGCTCCTGTATTTCCCTATAAAACGCCCCAGCCCCTTCCTCCAGGAAGGCCTGCAGGCTTTTAAAGGCCATAGGCTGCTACAGCCTCCTTTGCTGGGCAAAGCAATAAAGCGACTGTTCCTCGTTATCCCAAACTCTGTCTTTGCGTTGTATTTTGGCTCCAAAGCATAGGAGTCCGTTTTCGACAACATGACCAGAAGTTGAACCAGGAATGCCTGCTGCCACAGTGAAGATAATAAAGAGCCACCGTGCCCCTGACCGCCTCGTGGCCAGCGTTCCCGGTCGCATGGGATCGCTCCGGCTTGGACACACCTGGCCATCCACACCCTCTGCAGTGCTGCTTCAGGGAGCAGGACAAACAAGAGCACCCAGGCTTCAAGCTGCCCTCTGCAGCTGAGAGGCAAGGACCATCACATTCTGTGGGGCCACGCATCAGAAAAGGGGAAGACGCTCTTGGAAAAGCTACACGACAGCTGAAAGCGGTCGTCAGAAATGCAGCAGAGGGAAGGCAACGTAAAAGGCATGCTGAGCAAAGAAAAATCAATGAAGGCAAAACAAAGAAGAAACGTTAAACCAACCTCGGTTTTTGGTGAATCACAGGAACCTTGCATGCCCGTGGCTTTTGATTATGTTCAAGGCAGATGCGTCTTTTTTTCTGTGGTGGGCAGAGGCCCCAAAGCCCAAGACCCCATTGCCCGCTCTGCAATTAAAGCCGGGACCACAGGACTTGTTTCTGTAAATGGTCGGTCAATATTTTCGGCAGGGGTGGCCTCATGAGCGTGCAGTCTCTGCGGTCAACACAGGGCCCCAGGTTTGGAAGGCCCCACCTGTGGTTGGATGCTTTACCGGAACCTTCTTGGAGTTGTTAATTTTTAAAAAAGGCCTTCATTCTCGTTTTGCACCAGGCCCTACTATAATCCTAAGTGAGAGGTTCTCCTTTTTATGTTAAAAAATAAGTCCAGGGGGCGCCTGAGTGGCTCAGTTGGTTAAGTGTCTGCTTTTGACTCAGGTCATGATCCCAGGGTCCTGGGGATCGAGCCCCGCATCGGGCTCCTTGCTCATAGGGGAGTCTGCTTCTCCCTCTGCCTCTCCAAACCACCCCCCCGGCTTGTGTTCTATCTCTCGCTCACTCTCTCTCTCTCTCAAATAAATAAATAAAATCTTTAAAAAAATAAAAAAAATGAATCCAGTATCCTAATTCCTGATGCAAAGCATGGTGAGAAATTTTTAAAAATACTTGCATCGTTCAAACATGTTTATATCCACATTACTGATGGGTTATTTAACTTGGACTTTTCCCCATACAATTGGCAATTTGTATGTATATGTATAAGGCATTTAAATCTATCAATATTTGCATGAGTTTATGGCCATAAGCTAGCACAATGACTTGGAATTCCAATTTCACATGAGAAATACAGGGATGCGAGACCACCAAATACAGAATGATGTCACTCAGGAAACAAGTCACACAGAGCTCTGGTTTGGGGAAGGAGAATACCCACGTCGTTATCAGGTATTTCTGTACCCACAATGGGATTTGTGGGCCAGCTTCCCAGCAAACATTCTGCTGTGATCTTTCTTTTTTTTTTAAATTTTATTTATTCATTTGAGACACAGAGATACAGAGAGAGAGAGAGCATGAGCAGGGAGAGAGGCAGAGGGAGAGGGAGAAGCAGGCTCCCCGCTGAGCCAGGAGCCCGATGTGGGGCTCGATCCCAGGACCCTGGGATCATGACCTGAGCCGAAGGCAGACGCTTAACCATCTGAGCCACCCAGGCGCCCCTGCTGTGATCTTTTTTAAAAATAGTTATTAGTAATCTCCCAGACAATAATACACAAATTGTAGCCACTGAAAAATACACTTGTGTGCATGAATGCATGCACACACACACCCATTTACCTTTTCAATTGGGCGTCATTCATAAACAGAGTCACCCTACCCCAATTCCCTTCATTTACAACCTCAAAACCAACTAAGGTGTAAGCCGAATGTAAAGCCTGCTGCCGCCAGAGATATGCCGTGGTGTCTGTGGAGAAGCTCTGCTGAACGGTAGATTCTGCTCAGGTCAGAGCAGAGCACGACAAGGAAAGCAGGTACTGATCTCCGTCCGTCTCTGACGCTCTCCTGGGCTTGCTTGCATCCTGTTCTCCAGCCCGTCTCTCTCTGCACAGAACTCAACTTCTATCACTCTGGGGACACGTCTTCACAAGACTATGTAGGCAAACGTTATAGGTATGTTGTGTCACACTGCCCTTTCTTGTAAATACCACAGCAGCGACAACACGAACTGAAGAAGGGCACGTTCCCAGGGCTCCGTGGAGAGATGCCCAGTTGCAGATAAGAGGCAAAGCTACAAGAAGATGTGACCGCAACATCGTGCTGTGCCAGAAATTTCGTAAGGGCTCAAAAATTAACAGCACAAGTCAAAAGGATACGAGAGTGTTGCTGAAGATGCTGTTGCGAGACACAGCAGTGAGAAGCTGAGGGTCAGTACAAATGATGCGGTGACGGGTGACAGTCCAGCGAGGCAAACCAAGACTCTACTGGACCAAACTCTGGACAGGCTCCTCTGAGCTGTTGCTTGACTATGTCCCATCCTTGGGCCTGTCCTCAAGAGCCCTGTCTTGGCAAGAATCCTGCTGAGTCAGTTGAGCAGAATCCCCACCCGGGCCGTCTGGTCACCTTCAGTAACTGATCCAATTCCCCAGCCTCCCCCAGGAGATGTCCAGTCACCTGGCCTGCCTTCAGCAAGAACCCTGTCAAGTGCGTGGAGCCAGGATCCCCCTTCAGGGCTGTTGTTTGCTCTCGGTCATTTTCCTTCCACTGACCCCCATCCTACTCCTTGGCTGTAAACCCCCACTCACCCTTGCTGGATTCAGAATTGAGCCTTGATCTATGCTGAGGTCTCTTTCCCCCCTGTTGCAACAGTTACTGACCGAAATCGGTTTTTCCATGCTACATCAGTCTCCAGTGTTCTTTGCAAAGTAAGTAAGACGCCATGAGTCCACACCGATACTACAAATACGAACATGATGATAAAGCTCTTCCTTAAGCCAGAGTGCAGATTAACAAATGCAGAAGGAGGAACATGCTGGCTCCCAGAGCTGGCCCCGCACAGGAACTATTCCCAGTCCCACAAGTACCTCAAGCACCACTAAGTTCTCCTCATAACAAAGAGTTTCCCCTTCCTAGGAAAAGATTGAAGGGATGCCACCAAATGTCAACATTGGCATAGTGCAACTAGGGGTGACAGTTTTTCTATTTCCATTCTGTATATTTTTTTTTAAAGATTTTATTTTTCACTAATCTGTACCCAGCACGGGGCTGGAACTCACAATCCTGAGATCAAGAGTCCCACGTTCCACTGACTGAGCCAGCCAGGCACTCCCCCTACATATTTTTGAAGGGGTGTGTATTGCCTTTATCATGGAAGCAGCATTTTTTAAATTTATTCATTTGAGAGAGAGAGACAGAGAGAGCACAAACAGGGGGAGCAGCAGGCAGAGGGAGAAGCAGGCTCCCCGCTGAGCAGGGAGCCCGATGCGGGACTCAATACCAGGACCCCGGGATCATGACCCGAGCCGAAGGCAGACGCTTAACCAACTGAGCCACCCAGGTGCCCCAGAAGCAGCATTTTTTTATACTATGCACTCATTAGGACAACTTTTGAAGTTTAAAACACCAAATTATTCCTTCTTAAACCTACCCAAAAAGGATGTGGCTATTTTTAGGTACTGAAATGTTGGGGAGCCAATTCATGTAAATGTTTAAAAAACATTATCCTCTTATATGAGTTACTAGTATTAGAAAATGAAGTGGTCACTTAACTTTACCCTCAAAATATTAAAGCAGGTAATTGTGGCAATATTTACTGTGCTCATTCTGGCAAAGCTGATGATTTTGATGATATTCCTTAAAATTGAAAACACTGACATTCCTTTCATCCAACTCATACACACTCCACAAAAAGTGACAAAGATAGAGGAAGACACAGAGAGAGAAACATAAAGAGACAGAGAAATGAAGGAAGGAAGGATGTAAGGGAGGGAGGGAGAGAGGGAGGGCGGGCAGGTAGGCAGGCAGGCACAAAGGAAAAAGATTCCAAAACTCAAACTCAGTGTATACTCTGAGACATACTTAGCAGTATTTGTTCATATTTAACAATTTTTTAAAGAATATTTTAAGTCCTCTCTACACCCAACATGGGGCTGGAGATCAAAACCCCAAGCCTGAGAGTTGTATGCTCCACCAACTGAGCCAGCCAAGTGCCCTCATATTTAACAAATTTTAAAGATTAAAATGTAGATATGGGGATGCAAAGGAAATAGGGAAAGGTTGAGAATGTTCATTTTTCAGTGATTCTCAAACCAGTATTAGGTGATTTTGCCTATCATACACGTTTTAATAAAAAATCAGGGGCGCCTGGGTGGCTCGGTCGGTTAAGCATCTGCCTTTTGCTCAGGTCATGATCCCAGGATTCCAGGATAGAGCCCCGTGTCGGGCTCCCTGCTCAGTGGGGAGTCTGCTTCTCCCTCTGCCACTCCCCTGCTCGTGCTCTCCATCTCTCTCAAATGAAGAAATAAAATCTTTTTTAAAAAAATTAATGTTGCTACTGTGACCCAAGGGGAAATTCCTTCTCTCTCTCTCTCTCTCTCACACACACACACACACACACACACAATACAGTCAAAAAATTTTCAAATTTTAACTTTTTTGTTGCCTCATTATAGTTGGTCACAGTGGAATTTAGGAAGGCTGAATTTCTGTATTCCGAATGCATAAGACAGTGTCTATGACAGGGTAAGACCCTTAAGTGGAAACACTCAACATTCTCCAAAGTCCAAGAACCAAAAGAGGAAAAACCGGTTTTGTGCTGAATGCAATGATGGTATGTATCCAGAACAGGGAGATTTACATCACTTGTGGAAAGTTTGTATTTCCTCCCAGTCTGCAGACTTCTTGATAGCTGGAAAATTTGACTCTCGCCCCACTCAATTCACCTTATGTGCCCTGGGATGAGGTCCAGAGATGCCCGACAGCTGACAGCATCACGTCATGCCAGCAAAGCGCCCTCGTGCTCCCCACCCCAAACAAACATGCCAAGTGCCAACAGCAGGAGCCATCTGGGACAAAACACATCCTACTCTAGGCCAACTAGACTCGTGGAAAGAATAGAGAGCCCAGCCATCACCGATGGCCTTGGGCTGAATAGTGCAGAACTTGGTGCACTTCGGAAATTATAAACTGTGTCCACAGCCTTTCACCCCGCCCTACCCCATCCCGTGCTCAGTGCTGCTGAAACTTACCCTTAAAATTCTAGCACGTAGCAAACAAAATTCAAGTCTACAGTGAGGAGAAAAATGAGTTCACACCTACTTTACAAGAGATTCAAGCCTTCCCAGTATTGCATGAATGAAACTCCTCTCTAATGTCATGCAGGTTTTAGAACGGCATCCTTCATCTGAGAGAAAAACCTGGGAGAGCGTCTCATCCAATCACTTCGCTTTTCAAACAGAAAATGAGAGTTCTGGAGAATGGGCAGGACTGTGGGACGGGGCTTACACAGCAAGCAGGGGACAAAGAGTTGATGGGAACATAGGTCACCACCCTCATCCACGTCACTGCACTGAGGTCAGGCTGACACAGAACATAATTGGGGATATGCTGGGTTTCTTTGGGGGAGGGGGCAGAGCAATTTAGGGGATTTGCCAAAGACCAGAAAGGACCAGCCACTTTCTTGAAGGCACTCCCCTGAATCTGGTCTGGGTAGGAAGGGCAAGACGGAGGTATGAAGGAGCAGGGGAGGGTGGAAGGTCAGAGCATGGACTGCAAAGACTGGGCTCCTGGGTTCAGACTGTCTCTCCTAGATTCTCTGTATACAGAACGAGGAAAAGAAGAGTAACTACTTCACTCGATTGTAATGGGGTCCCAGTGAGTTAATCCCTGCAAAGTGCTTACAACTGCCAGGAGCACCATCAGGTCTACTAAGTTGCAGCAACAATAAAAATGAAAACCTCCATGTCCTTAGTAGCAGAAATGGTATTATCAACAAAAGTGCAGGGTGTCAGCTTCTAGAAAAACACCAACCCAGGAAAGGTGAATCAACTTTGTGGGAAATTTCCACTGTCCTCTCTAAAACCGAATTGTTTGATTCAACAACTTTCATCCAAGAGCTTTGGGCTGAGGCAAGAACGGCACAGCATTAAAAAGATGTAGCTGGGGTGGGGGGGGTGCTCAGGTGGCTCAGTCGGTTAAGTATCTGACTCTTGATCTTGGCTCAGGTCTTGATTTCAGGGTCCTGGGGTCAGGCCCTGCGTTGGGCTCCATGCTGGGCACGGAGACTACTTAAAAAAAAAAAAAAAAAAGATCTAGCTGGGGTGAAGGGTAAGAAGGGGACATGGGGAAAGGTGGTCCAAGGGTACATACTTCCAGTTATAAGACAAATAAGTTCTGAGGATTCAGCATGATGACTATAGTTAATAATACTGTATTGCCTACCTGAAGGCTGCTAACATAACAGATCTTAAATGTTCTCACCACACACACAAAAATGGTAACTATGTGTTAACTCATCTTACTGTGGTAAACATTTCACAATATATATTCTATGTATCAAATCATCACACTATACACTTAAACTTACACAATGTTACATGTCAATTACATCTCCACGAAGCTGGGGGGAGAAAATCTAGTCTTTGGACCCATAAGAAGTCACATGTCACTGTCTTTTCCATTCTTCTCCTTGCTTATCTGTGCCTTTTCTCTGTCTCCTGACAGCCTTTTACCCTGGAGTTCAGAGGAGGAAAAGCCGCCTCTCAGTAATTGGAGATGTGTGAACCCGTGTGTGGGAAGTTAAGAAGGGGCGCTCGGCAGCGCCTACGTCCCTCAAAGGTATAACAGCAAGTTCTTTCATTGGGGCTACACAGACCACTAACCACAAAATGCAAAATGAGGGTGAAAATCCAGAGCCTGTTATGGGGACAGTAAAAAGATCAGTGGTTGTCAGGAGTTTGCAGGGAGGGAGGGATAAGTAGGTGGAGGACGGGGTTTTAGGGCAGAGAACTGTGGTGTAGGATACTGTAATGGTGGACACATGATTGTTATACATTTGTTCAAATCCATGGAATGTACAGCTCCAAGAGTCCAGCCTAAGGTAAAGGGTGGACTTCAGTAAGCAATAATGTATTAATACTGGCTCATCATTTGTAACAAACAGACCACACGAAAGCAAGATGTTAATGACAGGGACACTGTGCCAGGGAAGGAAGTATATGGGACATCTCAATGTATTTTCTGCTCCATTATTTCTGTCAACCGAAAACTAATGAGAAAAACACCAAAAGGTCTATTAACTTAAAAAAAAATTCAAGATCTCTGAATAGTCCCATACATACGGCACTGAATTAAAGATAATACCTCCAGAAAGAAACCTATCATAAGTACAAAAACTATGTTGAAATTGATGTCCACTCAAAGTAGGAAGGTAGAACCATCATTTTAATGATTTTACCAGTAAACTGGTAAAAATGCCAGTTTGCATATATTACTAAGTATCTCTCATAAAAATGCATGGGACATAAAGGTAGCTTATCAAATAGATAATCAATGAAAGAAGCAAAGAGATTACAAAACACACACACACACACACACACACACAGAAAAAAAAAAAACAAAACATTTCTCTTTTCTGGATCCAGAAATGTCCTCCAGAAATAGGTATTGCAACTATGTTTCCATGGCTCGGCTAAAAGTAGTATATTCATCCTCTGTGTAAACTGGGGAGTGACAGTGGGGCTTGTGGAATGGAACCACGTCAGGAACGGTCCACCTTCACCAGCATTTGGGCTCATGGCTTCCTTCTTCCTGGGAGTTGACAAAGCATCCATCAGCACGGCACCTATGATGTGCTAGGAAATGTACCTAAATCATGATTTCCACATGTGGTTGACACTTTGTGAAGCTGCAACGTAACATTTGGTTTTTACGGTCTTCATTTTGGGGACCAAAAAGGCAGCAGAGGAAGGGAGTGCCTATGGTCACACAGTGGGTGCGAAGAAGAGGAGTCCTAACTGGATTCTGCACCGCCCTGGCTTCTGCTTCTGGCGGTTGGCTGCACCGCTCTGTGCGCCATTTTGGCTTCTTACCTTTACCAATGTTCCAGTCAATGCCAATCCTCATCGACATAACAATGCTTGTTAAATTACCCTGGAGGGAAGCAATTACAAATACTCTCAACAAATACTGGCATTACCCAAGGGTTGGGTGGCCGTAAACATCATGCAACCATGGACCACTCAAATTCGTATCTCTAGTTCTGACTGTGTTTCTGAAATAGAGACCCCAGTTACCCAACTGTCTGTCTAAGAGCTCCCCTTCACCCTGCCTTCACCGTAGTGTCACATTTCTGCCTGAATTTGCACACATGCTTCTTCTGAATGGGTCCCCCATTTCCATTTTCAGCCCTATTGATCTTCTGCAAATGTAACTTGTGCCGTATCACACCCCCACACTTAGGACTCCTCAGTGGCTTCCTCTGTTACACCTCATACAGAGTACAGAATCCTTGTTCCTCTGACACCCTGCAGAGGTCAGGCCCATGCCTACTCTTCCAGGTCTCGGCCACCAAGGAACAGCTTCTTAAAATTCTCTACAGATATCGAATTCTTTCCTGTCCCAGTACCTTTGTACACGGTCTTAAGCCTACTCTTCCAAATTTCAGAGAAATTTCATCCCCAGAAAGCAATCATTGTCTTATCTTTCCTGTTACAGTACCCTATCTTTTTTCAAAATATTTGATGCAATGTCTATTCATTTTTAAAATCGTGGCCTTGCTTCCTTCCTTCTGTGTCTATAATACCAATTCTGCTCCATGAACACAAAGTCTATGCCTCTATGCTGAGCACCCTGCATAGAAAGGGTAGGGTACAGGGACGCCTGGGCGGCTCAGTCGGTTAAGCGTCTGCCTTCGGCTCACGTCATGATCTCACGGTCCTGGGATCCAGTCCCCCATGGGGCTCCCTGCTCAGTGGGGAGTCTGCTTCTCTCTCCCTCTGTCCCTCCCCCTGCTTGTGCTCTCTCTCTCTCTAATAAATAAATAAAATCTTTAAAAAAAGGGTATGGTACATAAGAGTTGGAAAATGAATATTTTAAATGAATGAATGAATAAATACATGAATTAATTATTTGAAAGTAAACATGAGAAATAGCATATTGGAACTCATTCATTTACTAAGTATCTACCATCTCCCCACTCGTTTCATCACAGGAAGGGGAAAAGTCCTCATGATATTTGTCATTCATTACATGGTATCAAGGAACCTGTTACATCACGAGAGAACCTCACTTCCAGAAGAGAGACGTGAACCATGAGGTTCTCACGACCATTGCTATTTTTCATCTCATGAGGTACTTACAAAAGGTCAGATGATTTACTTTTAGGAAAGATGTATCCATCTCCATGAAGGAAAACTGCTTTATTTAAATATTCAACATTCAAATACATTTTTCCAGAAAAGTGGGTCAAGACATGTGAAAAATCAGATAAGAGGATATTTGTAGAAAGGTGCAAATTACATTTCCTTTCTGGTTGTTGCTGAGGGACACAGTGCTAAATTCGTCTTCTGAATAGTAATTTCCTGCTGATTTCAAAAGAAGGAGAGAGAGAGAGAGAAAGAACATCATTCTGAAGCCTCAGTGCTGAGCAGGAATGTAAACTCGACCAAATGTCCAGACCCATCACGAGCCATGCGTATTTTATGCCTTAGGAAATACTTGTCCACGCTTATTAAAAACCAAGCTTTTGTCAAATCAAGCAGCGCTAATTTATATTTTGTATTGTGAAGCTACATATTTTCTGTATAAACCCTACGGGTGTACAGAATACATTCACAAAACAATTCAATGACAGAAATCAATTTTCTTAAATTACACTCAAAAATCACTTCCCCAGAGAAATCACAGACGTAGACTGCCCCCCCGCCACCCACCCACCCACACACACACACACACACACACACACGCAGCTCTGTTTACTTCACATGGTTCCCTTGACATTAGAAAGAATGAAAACTTGAGCCCACCGCGTCACGCCAATGAGAGTTTACAAACCTACTTTTATACCAGGAAAATGTCAGTTCTCAATGGTCAGTTCTGTGGAAGACATCCTGCTGCTCGTGCCCCTATCTGTGCATATAAATTTCCTAATCTGTCTGCCCCGTTCCCCGTGAACAGTCTATTTAGGCTTGGCTTGAAGCAGTGGGACGTCGAGCCACGCCAGAGAGTTCCCTTGTCAAGTGACCGGAGGGCAGTGTCATAATCTCTGTCGGGGGCAGGGGTGCTTCTGCTCCCAGCGTGAGTCATTCACGGCTAACAAGCTCCGCTACATATGAGAGAGCCAGGAGCGCTGGGCACGGGGGCTTATCTCCTGCCCCCTGGATGAAGAACTGCGCCACCATCGATTCACCTTGTTGACGTTAACTCGGTAAACGCTACTCAAAGCTTTGCGCCTGGAGAACTCCCACCAATCTACTGTATTTTTAAAACTGGGGTGTAGCACCAAATTTGGCTCTTTGCTCTATTCATCGATGTCATCAGGAGTGATGCTTTGTTGTTCTCTTCCAGGGTGAGAAGAGCTTTCGTCCGGCCCGCTGATGCTTCTAAACCGTTCACGACAATGAAACTCGGCAGCTCTATCCGTTTCTGTTCACCGTTATTACAGACTGCATGCAAAAGGGGAGTCTCTCAGAGCTGGAGTTCCTAAATGCTGTCAGAAACAGCACCCTGGTTCTTTCGAGAGCTCAGGACGGCCTGCTGACACATAAGCCCCTGGCACCCAGGCTGACACTGGCAACAAGGTCACTCTGAGGGACACATACAGCTCCTCCCGCCAAACTGTCCTCGCCCCGCTACCGTGAGTTTTAAGAAACGGGTAGTGAGTTCCGTTCTGCCTTGAAATGTAAAGCAAAGTGAACGTGTATTTTTAAATGATCGCCAGTCATTAGGTGAGTTTCCCCGAATGGCTACAGAATCAACGCTGGATTCACGTCCCAGGCTGAGTGCACTCAACGTTCAGTAAGATGGAAGGACCAAATGTGCAGACGTGTGGAGAAGCGACCAGCAGGGGTAAAGACAGAGCGGAGGGGGTTGCAATGAGCTTGACACCTTCCAGGCAGGCCGGCCTCGACAAGCAGCAGCTCCCCACCCACACACCAGGTTCTTCCTTCCAGATCGGTCTTGCCGCCTCTCTCTGCCCAAGGTGTCAACCCGCTTCCTAAGCTTACTTTGTCCTCATGTTCCAAATGCCAGCAGCAGAGGAAACTTCACAAGCTTCCAGGAACGGCCCCATAAACCAAATGTAAGGACCTTTTGGCTCATCTCTTTACTTCCTAACGAGAAACTCACGGTCTGGATTTATTTTCTTTTTAAAATGGGAAGAATCCACAAGGCCCCTTCGCTTCTCTGTGACAGAAAAGCAAGACACAGAATCAATGCGCGAATCTGTTGTAAGCGTTCAGGAAGCGTTCAGCGTTCAAGTCCTCAAAGCCTCAACCAATTTATGTTCCAAAAAGAAAATTATTCTTCTTAGTATTTTGTTTGTTTGTTTGTTTAGAAATAGGAAAAAAATGCCACTTGGTCTGTTTTGTTAGGTTAGCATTTCCGTGATCCAGCAAAATCAGACTTACAAAACCAACAAGTTTCACAAGTAAAAGCAGAATCATGCCTTAAACTAACCAATGTTACTCGCTGAGCGGTGGTGGGGCCTCGTGCACTTTTGAAGGTCTTAAAGACATAGACAGGTCAAATGAGGAGCACGGCACTCTTAATCCTGAGGAGTTTATAATAAAATGCACATGCCCCATTCACGTGAAACTCACAATTCACCCATGGAAATCCCCGACCCGCCCAGAAATGCCTAAAAGATTTTCTCAGGCCAACCACACTATGTGTACACTTTACCTCTCTCTCAGCCCGGCCACCTCTGCCCTGTCCGCTCCGCGGAACGGGATAGCAAATCCTCATTTCCCTCAGCCCCTTCTTGGTCGTGGAGTCGTTCTCCCCGAAACTGATCTGAAATGCCTATGTGGGCCACAGAAGGAAGGGCAGAAATGGAGGCTGGCATGCTGGGACTGCCATACCTCCTAGTCAAGAAAGGAACTTTTCAAAACCCCAAAGCTGTGAACTTGGCACCCCTTGACTCGCACAAATTTCCTTTCCAAAGTTAAGAGAGAAAGAGAAGCTCCCAAGTATTTTGTAGCATAATGTATTCCACATTTTCATAGGCATCATTTTTAGGCCAAAACATGTGGTGATACATAAATACATAAGTTGATCATATGTTGCCTGCAAGTCTCAAAGCGGAGACGCAGGCTCTCCCAGAAAGGCACGGTCACCACTTCGGCAGAAATCTTTCCCTCTGCGGTGCTGGGCAGACAGTCCACCCATACGCCCAAGAGTCTCGAGAAATTAACGACAACAGCAGTCTCTGTCTGAAGGTAGAGCTGAAAATAGCCAAGCCTCTTGGCCTCTGGCAGAATGCAACCACCAAGATGCTTAAATACAGCAAGCCCGTCCCTTGGTCTCTACAATCAAACATTTCTAGCTCCACAATCCCGTTCAGAAACAATTAAGAGGAGTCTGTCCTTAGGTATCCTAATGGATATTCCTTGCTGTTGTAACCAAAATGCTGTTTCGACTGGTTTTTTATTTAACTCCAACGGCAAAGTAGCTAAAGCTGAGTATTGAGTTCCATGTATGTGGCTTAATATGATACACTTTGATTTCCTCTCCAAAATCGTTCCTTCGGTTGAGATAGCCTAACTGTAACTGTTTAAAGACAGGCACAATTTTTCTTTTGGAAGATGCAATCTACCAGAAGGTACATGTGTTATGTTATCTTTATTTGCATTGAATTAGTTTGGAGAAATGGCCTTTCCAAATATGAAAAATAAGATGAGCAGATACTCTTTGTAAAATGTCGCCCCACTTGTCCATAAATCCTGTTGAGGCAGGGCAGCGGAGGGGGGAGGAGGTCTTCTCTTCTTTAAAGAGATCTTCCAGGAAAAAGGTATTTAAGGGAAACATGATCTGCCCACTCGGGAAGACCCATAACTGTCTCAGACTTGCTCAACGAGGGACAAAGAATCCCATTTTCTTCCTCTCTTGCTTTCCCATCGAGAGTGGCATGGAAAGCTGAGATGAAATAACCATTTTGGGTTCTGAGAGCTGGCCTGTTTCTACTGCTGTACACGGACTGCTTCAGTCCTGAAAAACTTTGCCAAAGAAAGCAGTGAGGACAGAGTGGAACAGGCACGCTCTCCCAAGCTGGGAGCCCCGGGCTCCAGTCCTGCAGCAGGGGCCTCGGGACGTCGGCTTGCTTTTGGAATCCATTAGTTCCCTCCCATAGGGAGCAGGCCGAGTAAATCAGCTACCCTGTCATTCTCACAAGTCTGTCAAATGGAGAGCTCACGCGTTCCAAGGTTGTGCAGAAATTCAGTGAGGTAACTGATGGTGAACTGTGTGTCCATCATGGAATTCTACACCCACAGTGAGCACCAGTCCTAACATGGCCAGTAGCGTGACTTCAGTGAGAACGGTGCGGGGAGAGGGGCGTCTGAGACGGCAGACAGACAGTCGATGGAGGAGGAGTCTAGAATCTGCAGAAGCTCGTTCAAAGAAACGACCTGATGGCAAACTGACTTTCCCTCTGGCGCCTCCTTGCTGGCTTGTGCCAGGTCGCTCCCCGTGGGCGCAGCGGTCCCATAGCACTGTGTGCAGCGAAGCCCAGGACGGTCTGTGTGCGTGCCACCCAGTGTCGCCGCCCCAACTACGTGTGCACACTGGGCCCCCGAAACGGCGCTGGCCTGGGGTTTCTCAACCTCAGCACTGTCGATATTTTGCGTCAAATGCCGCCCTGCGCGGAGTCCTGTGCAGTGAGCGTAGGATGGGTAGCAGCGGCCCGGGGT
Source organism: Phoca vitulina (assembly GCF_004348235.1). Taxonomy (NCBI): domain Eukaryota; kingdom Metazoa; phylum Chordata; class Mammalia; order Carnivora; family Phocidae; genus Phoca; species Phoca vitulina. Next base: position 5,684,541 of record NW_022589763.1, read on the forward strand.
CTGCGGCCACCAGCAGCCGGAGGCACCTACTCCCCTCGGATGAAACAAACACACACCAAACCCGGCCCCAGGCGTTCCTGACCAAACCTGGCCCCAGACGTGGCTGACCCCAGGCGTTCCTGACCAAACCCGGCCCCAGACGTGGCTGAATGCCACCTGGGAGCAGCCAAATTATTTCTGGTGGAAAACCACTGGACTGGTGTGACTGAGGAACTGAATTTGTAATTTTATCCGATTTAAATTAACTTTAAAAAGCAAATGTGGTGAGTGAACAGTAGATTGGGCAGCATTGCTTTACAACTCCTGAGATGATTCTAAAAATCTACTGTTGACAAATCTGTTGGGAAGTTCAGACTATTTTCTTCCGCGAAGGCTAAGGATGGGTTGAACAATTAAGCTTTTTATTTATTTACACATAATTATATATTTGCTGTCTTCAACTCAGAGCAGTGAGGGCGATCCTAACCCGGCAATGTGTAAAAAGGTACAAATTAATAATAAAAGGAAACAACAACTACCAAAAAAAAAAAAAAAACCCATCACAGGGGTTTTCTATCCGTACCTGCCACCCAGGGAGAGAATAATGAGACAGACAGATACGTACCCACAGCAGGTCCAGAAGCAAAAGGAAGAAGTAACAGCCGTAACCACCCCAAGCTGTTCATGCTGTTGCAGGGCCTCTCCCCACTGAGCACGCACACCACGCGGGAGCAGGTCCGATTGTCCTCAGGCAGCAGGAGGAGGTCCGGATTGTTCTGGGGCAGCAGCAGGGACCTGACCTCACAGGTTCTCCTGCTGACCTGCGGTGGTCACCCCTCAGGTCTATTGCTGGACTCTGAGCCAACCCCAGACCCTTGAAGAAGGTGTGTTTCCAAGGGTTTATCGGATACTCTGAAAAGTTCAGGAACTATCCCCTCCTCTGAGGATTGAAAACAACTCTCTCAAAATGAGGTAACTGTGGTAGGTTAGGGAATCCTGTAATGACTTGAGAGTTCCAAAATGAGTCCAAGTTCAAAGGGAATATTGCATAAAACAAACGGTCTTCCTGGAATCACAAAGGCAACTGAACCCCAAGAGCCTAGAGACACAGCTGTCTGACTTTCCAGAGCTACGTTTCAAGAAATGGACAGATACTGCCGGAAAGAAACAAGATTCAGGATGGTGAAATACACTACAATTTTATATTTCCCCTCCAACTTCTTGGGACGGTGAATCTACTAACAGACTCTGATGCCAGGAACAGTCATTTAAAGTACAAAGAAAGAACATGGGCTCCGGAGACAGAGTCCTGCCATTTTGCCCACAACCAGCCAATTTCAGGAAACTTGGACAAGCCTCATTCCATCCCAACCCAGCTTTCTAAACTGTAAAATGAGAAAAATCATAGCCACTTCCTTGGGTTATTGCAAAAACTGAAAGGACATCTTTCAGAGTGTACCAACCCACCTATGTTTCCCATTGAACATCCTCTAAGCTTCAACCCTGGTTTATTAAGTGGCCGATCTTGGTGCTTGAAGATACAGAAAGGAGTAAGATTGCCCTGCTCACCCTTCAAGGAGCTCCCGGGAGCCCGAGAGGTTGGAACCACAATCAATCTTCTCAAGGAGACGCCCATCTATCTAAGGAGACAGACACATAAACACCGAAGTAGATGAAAGTGCACATCGGAAACACACCACTTACTGTGGGAGCAATTGGGACTCCATGGGTCATATAATCTGGAGAGAAAAGGCCCCTCTGAGTGAACAGTGACCAAAAGAGCAAAATAAACAACTCTCTTTAGTTGTGAAACAAAAACTTTCAGGCATCTGGTAGGTTCAAGGGCTTTTCCAATGGACAAAGAGTTCAAAAAACACTGATTCACGGAGTACGTATTCAACTCAAGAGTCCTAGAGATTACGTGATGACACTGTCCCACCAGCCTTTAGTTCAACAATTGAGAGTAAAAATAATAATTAACTGGATAAAAACTTGGCTTTAAAAGATGTGCACAGTGCTGGGGCACCTGGGTGGCTCAGTCAGCTAAGCATCTGCCTTCAGCTCAGGTCATGATCCCAGGGTCCTGCGATTGAGCCCCACATCGGGCTCCCTGCTCAGCAGGGAGTCTGCTTCTCCCTCTCTCTCTGCCTCCCCCACCCCGCTCATGTTCTCTCTCTCTGTCTCTCAAATAAATGAATAAAGTCTAAAAAAAAAAAAAAAAGATGTGCACCTTGTTAAGTGAAATAAGCCAGACACAAAAGGACAAAACCGGTATGATTGCACTTTAGGACCTACAGTAGGAAAGTTCGTAGAGACATTAGGAGGGTGGGGAGGGAGAGGAGTTTGTATGCAATGGGGACAGAGTTTCTGTCTGGGATGATGAGAATGTTCTGCAGATGGATGGGGGGATGGTTACCCAACAGCGTGAATATACTTATGCCACCGAAACATGTACTTAAAGTGATTCAAATGGTAACTTTTTTTTTTTTAAGTGAGCTCTATGCACGGGGCGACTGGGTGGCTCAGTTGGTTAAGCGTCTGCCTTCAGCTCCAGTCATGATCTCAGGGTCCTGGGATTGAGCCCCATGTTGGGCTCCCTGCTCGGTGGGGAGTCTGCTTCTTTCTCTCCCTCTGTCCCTTCCCCCTCTCGTGCACTCTCTCTCTCTCTCTCTCTGTCTCAAATAAATAAAATCTTAAAAAAGTGGGGGGAGGGCGCCTGGGTGGCTCAGTCAGTTGAGTGTCTGACTTCAGCTCAGGTCATGACCCCAGGATCCTGGAATCAAGCCCCACGTCGGGCTCCCTGCTCAGCAGAGAACAGAACCCACTTCTCCCTCTTCCTCTGCTGCTCCCCCTGCTTGTACTCTCTCTCTCTCTGTCAAATAAATAAATAAAATCTTTAAAAAAAAAAAAAAAAAGCCCTACGCACAATATGGAGCTCAAACTCATGACCCTGAGATCAAGAGTCGCATGCTCTACCAACTGAGCCAACCAGGCGCCCCTAAAACAGTAACTTTTTAATCATCTGTGTATTTTATCACGGTAAAAAGAAAAGATGAACAGCATGGTTATGCAGCTCTGCTAGCCACGAGGCATGCCCACACTTAACACATGCACACTTCACACTGATGGTCACCTTTGCATCAAGACAAGAAAAGCAGCAGGGCAACACCCTGATTTCACCTCACCATGCACCCCACTCACGGAAAACAAGCAGCTGTAGAAAGTGACCCAGTGTCACACGTCTCTGCGTAGGCGGAAGTGTAGAAGCAACGCTAAGGAAAAAACACGAGCCAAGAGCTGACACTTCCCTCCCTGTGGATATTATGCTAAAACTCACTCCCTTCTCCTGCCCTGTGCTCACATCCTCTGGCGTAAAGTGTTGCATTTGCCTTGTAGTCACGTCAAAGAAGCTTTTCTGGTCAATGAGCAGACGGCTAACAATGAGACACTCTTCCCTTCAACATAAAAGGAACTCGTCTCTTAGACACAGTATCTCCTTTTTAAAATAATGGCAATAAAAGTTCCTGGAACTCAGCTTGTCTGAATGAATTTTAGTTTGTGGTGAAATGAAATTAACTAATGGCTTGGGGCACAGAATAATTTCCATTAGGACCCCCCCAAAAAAAATAAAAATAAAAAGCATAGTAACACACAGTAAAATGGAAAGTTCACTCAACCATATGTAGTAACTGTTGCCACTAATTAGCAAAATTATTCTAGATGTGATGCTACCCCCATGGGCTTCAGTATTCCCAATTTAGTGGTTTAGACACTTGCTATGCAAAACATGGTCCATGGACCAGCAATATCAGCATCACCCAGGAACTTGGAAATGCAAAACCTTGAGCTGCACCCAGACCTGCTGAATGTTAATCTACATTTGGACAAGATCTCCAGGTGATGCACTTTAAAGTTTGAAAAAACCGTGGTCTAAATGAGTGGCCCCCAAAGCTGGGGTCTTCACACAAATGCACATTGTAGTATGTCACATGACATGGAACCAGTACTTTGTAGTCTCTCATGGCAAAAATAGTCATTAAGTGTCAAATAAATACATGTGGGCAGATCCTAGACTATTCATCCAAAATGAAATTCTCACATGTTTGCATCTTTATAAGATTCCTTGACTGGAAAAGGAAGTGGGGTAAGGACAGAAGATACAGCCCAAGCCAGAGAGTTGCCTGGCGGCACCCCTGGGAAAATGTCAAAACAATAAGCAGAATAACATGTAAAATAATTTAAAATTGTAACCGATAGAAAAATAATTTCTGGCAGAGCATTATGCAAATGTGTATTAAATAAACATGAGCTGAAATTTCACACATTAAAAAATTTACACTATTTCACCCAGTTGAGTTGCACTAAAAGCTCCCTTCTCATGGTAGTTTTACCACCACGAAAGTGCAAGAGGGCACCGTTTTCCCTGATAGCTAAATATCCGAGGGTTCAGGTGTGACGCTAAAATCACTTTTCCTACCTGTTCATTTTCATTTTAGATTTTGAAGACATAAATGAGTTAAAGTATTTCCTATTACTGCCATTCTGTGCAGATCTGAAAAATGCCTAATGATTAAAACTAATATTTCGCCATTCTAAGTGATTTTCCTGGCGAGGCAGACTGCATTCTGATCCCAAATGTCCTCTCTAGAAGAGGATGATCCATGACCATAACTATATATGCTTCTCTGTCCCACTGATGTCACTCTGGGCACTGTGACTTGCTTGGCCGATGGGCTGTGAAGTGAGAAGTGGCAAGTGCCACTGGAGCAGAAGTTTTGAGAGCCATCCCAAGGGTCTTCCTTTTTTTTCTTAAACCCCTGCCTCAAAACTAGCATACATGTCAAGTTAACCCCTGCCTCAAAACCAGATAAATGCCAAGTGCTAGCCAGCAGGCCAAGCTAGAGAACCTAAGAGGGTAGAGGAAAATGTTTCCCTGCCAAGTCTACTCACCCAGCAATTCTATATGGGGCAATGAAAACCAGTATCCATACAAACTAGTATGATATGAAGAGGAATATTTATTTATTAAGCACTCCAGAAAATATAGCAAAAATCTATTGTTTGAGAGATTACCCAGCTTCTCAAAATCCTGACCTCCCTCTTCATTCTCTTCTCTTTACAGCCAAAGTACCAAAAGGAGGGGTTGCCATAACCTCAACCAAATTTCTCTCTTTCCACATTTTCTTCAACTAACATGAAGTCAGGCTCCTGTTCTCCAGGCTCCCCCACAACACCTCCTTCAAAGTTACCACGGACACCGGGGTCCATTTCACTGTCCTCACATCTCATTAGCCACAGGACTTTCAAAAGGCTACTCTCTACATCGTATCTTGCACAACAGCCAAAGAAAGTTAACACTTGCCCTCTCCTTCTCAGAAAGATGCTTTGAAAAGCAAATGGTATTAATTTATGTGAAGATGTCTGCAAATGATAAATCTTAAGCAAATGAAAGATATTAACTTCATAACTGAAGATCAAGCAAAGATTGCTATCAACACATTTCAGAAGGAATCTAGAAGTAATAAAAATGTCAAATTACCACTCATATAAGTTAAGGACATGAGGGACTCATACTGATCACAGGGTCTTTCTGAGAGCCCAGAACTTGAGAAATGTGATTCAGACTAGTAAATTTTTATCCAGCCCATATCCCATCCCCTCACCCTACTGAAGTCTCCACAAGCACCAGGTCAGGCACATGGATGGTACATAATTAACGCCTAACAAATGTCAAGTGAGCTAAGAAAGATAAAGTACAATAAAGGGGGATGCCAGTAATGAGGTTCCACATGCAAACAAACAGAAACAAAAACCTACAAGACAGACAATGCATGTGAACATAAACACAGCATCTTGTTAGCACACAGGACAGACTGATGAATTGGTCCTGGGACTAAAGAAATATAGAGGTCGGGGAAGGCTGCAAAGTAGAAAGATATTAAATCTGGCCAGTAGAGGAAAAGACTTTCACAGCAGACACAGACAAAACGGATACACCCAGCTTCCAGCTCAACATGTAAGGACTGTGAAAGTCACCAGCCTATCTTAACCACAAATAAAAAGCTGAAGAGAGTGAAAAACAAGTCTTTTCAGATCTGTCACACAAGGGAGAAAATACAAAAGGAGGCACTGCTCCCGAGACTGGAGAGAGACAGGTAAATACAGAGCCACGGCTTACCAAGGGTAGAAACCATCGCAGGAATCGGTGCCCATGGAGGAAAACCTGAACTGTGATTGACAAATTGCTGGAGGCTCAGTGTGATGAGTCCGGGAGTGAAAAACGTCAGGGGGACCCAGCGATAAGGGAGCCCCACAATATTGTGAAACGCACCTCCAAGAGCTCAACCAGATTACCACAGCAAATATGGACAGAAATCCCCCCAAGAGTCTGGCAGGTGGAGAGGAATATGAGCTGCTTTGAAATAGGCCAGAGCAGTGTGTTCTTGTGGGCAGAGCCTGCCTCCTGGGAACCCAGGTAAGCAGACCCTCCCCTGCTGGAGGGTTATCACGGCCTCACTGACCAGGGAAAGGGAAACACCCAGCACCAGCTGGCTTTAGCCATTCTGTCCCACCTCACAGAGGAGAATGCTTTTGAAGTTCACGGCCCAGAGCCCGGGCTCACTAAAAGACTGAGACCTCATCGTAAGCTACAGAACACTTAAGCCTCCTCACATTCCTCACCACCACATTACTAAAAGCCAACTTACAGCAGTTCCTTTTACCTGATGGGTCAGATCCTGCTATCAAGAAAAAATTACAAGGCATACTGAAAGGCAAAAAACACAATCTGAATAGGAAAAGCAAGCGTCAGAACCGGACACGGCAGGGATGCGGGAATTATCAGACCGACTACGATTCACATACTAAGAGCTCTAGTGGAAAAAGTAGACAACACGCAAGAACCAAAAGATGGGCAATGTCAGGAGAGAGATGAAAATCCCAAGAAAGAACCAAAAAGAAATCCTGCTAGAGATACTACAACAACAACAAAAACAAGCAACACACACACACACACACACACACACACACACACACACACACATACACGACCCTGGTAACAGAGAGGAAGAACACTCTTGTGATGGACTTGCTAGTTGATCAGGACACAGCTGAGGAAAGAATCCTATCAGACACCAAACTACAGATCCAGGGAGCTCGCTGAACAACAGGCAGGATCAAAAACTGTACCTTGGCATATCACTTTCAAAGTACAGAAAATCAAAGATTTTTAAAAAATCGTGAAAATACCAAGAGAGGGGAAAAAACTACTTTACCTATAGAACGACAAAGATAAGAATTACATCCAACTTCTCCTCAGAAACCGTGCCAGCAAGAATGGTGGACAGAAATATTTAAACTATGGAGGGCAAAAAAACCCACCAACTAGAATTCTGTACCTGTGAAATTACCTTTCACAAGTGAAGGGGAAATAAAGGCTTTTTCAGACAAACAAAAATGGAGTGAATTTGTTGCTAATAGACCTGCCTTGCAAGAAATGTTAAAAAGTTCTTTAGAGAAAAGAAAAATAATATAGGTCAGGAACTCAGATCTACATAAAGAAGGGAAGAACATCAGGGACACCTGGGTAGCTCAGTCGGTTAAGCGACTGCCTTTGGCTCAGGTCATGATCCCGGGGTCCTGGGATCGAGTCCCGCATCGGGCTCCCTGCTCAGCTGGGAGTCTGCTTCTCCCTCTCCTCTGCCCCTCCCCTTGGCTCCTGCTCGCTCTCTCTCTCTCTCTCAAATAAACAAATAAAATCTTAAAGAAGGGAAGAACATCAAATAGGGAACACGTGAAGATAAAATAAAAATTTTTATTTTTCTTGTTCTTAATTGATAGGCGTGTTCAAACTAGTGTATTTCTGGGACAATGCATGCTTGAGCTACAGCAGAAGGGATGGCAAAATAGTCTGAGAGACAAATGTGAAAGCTTTACAGAAGGATGGACATAAAGGTAAAGGAGAAGGCGGCTTTTAGCTCACGTGATTGAGTGAATATTCACGTTTTTAATTAATATTAAGAATCCAGGGAGAGATATGGGTTTGCTGAGTGCAAATAAGCAACTCAGTCCAGGTCACGGAGCTTGTGAGTCCCACTGTCAGGCCTGGAACCCAAAGACCAGACTCTGCACCACGCCGCTCACTGCCTCTCACACCAACAGCAGAAGAAACGTGTTTGAATGAAGACACCGTAACTGCAAGAGTTTCTACAGGACCGTCAACCAGAAAAGGCCAGTATAGAGCTGTATCCACAGCTCAGGACAGAAATATTGCAGGGTTTTGTGTCTGTAGAGATGAAGGAACAGCAAGGAGAACAAAGCAGGGAAAGAAGGGACACGTTGCTGGCCGAGAAAGGACTTCTGACTCTGCCTTCCAAATATCGGAGAGCAAATGCCATCGTCCCATTGCTGTTAGATTCTGGTGAGTCAGAAAGAGAGGCTTCAATCCTATTCTTTGAGTGTCTTAATACTGGATTTATGTGATTATAAATGCATCGCCGACATTATCCCGCAAGCCAAGGAGAATGCAGGCAAACTAGTAGGGCCTGAGTCCCAGTCGAGACGCGCCTCTCTGCAGAATGACCGCTACCGTTAGAGCATCGGGGCATTTCAGCAGAGCGGTACACACGCGTGCAGACGTGACTCTCCCGGCCTAGATGATTTTTCCTGCCAGAGACTGTATCGGGTGGGGCAGAAAATGGTTTAGAAGCCACCCAGAAAAGCTTCCCCGTGTATGCAATTTCACATGCCATCAGAGTTCATGCCTCCTTATATATTCTCCATTACCACTTGGAAAACAGAAGTCCTAAGGGGTTTCACTGCCTTTTTGTCTGAAAATGAGAAAGAAACGAAATAGGGAAACATACACAGAGTGCACAGGACAAAAGTGGGGATGGGGTCAGGAGGGAGCAGAGCAGCATGCTGGAGCTTTAAAATATAGCAAGTAAGTGCATTTGCCTCGAATGTGTCCTGGGTCCTGGGACGACGGTCTGTGTTTAGAGAGACTGAGCAACAGGGCTTTCTGGTGATCAGAACACTTTTCGATGCTACTTCATGCAACACTTTTCGAGTTGGCCACGATTTACAGTTGATTAGCCTGCATAGTTGAGTTGCTTTCTCAAAAGATCCTAGGAAGGGATTATTTCTGTGCCCAAAGAGCCCCAGAGAATAGGGAGGGCCGCTCTCGGCCGTAATGTGAATTCCCCGGACTCGGTACACTGTGCTCATTGAAGCAGATAAAGCAAAGTTAAAGAAGCATTTAGTTCTTCAGAATACCAGCCTTAATAAGTATCTTTTTGTGGAAGGATTTAGGAGGAGGGGAGGGTTATCCTTAGTGCAGGCATTATTTCCTCGTACAAAAAGGGAAAATGTGCATACAGTTGGATGTAAAAAGCCAAAGCTCACATGCCCCCCTCCCCTCCCCAAGGAAAAGTTGCTGAACACACACTCCCAAACGCGAAGGCATGAATCTTCACAGCTTAATAGTCCCGGAGCCATTGTGCAGTTTCTCTTGGGAAACGCAGCTCATTGATCTGCAACCGCCCAAGTTCAACCTTTCAGCTGTGAGAACCAGGAGCTGTACGGGCTTCAAAGCCCTACCTTCATCAGCAAGCAGAGCCCAAGACGGGCTGTGTCCCCAGGCGGCGCTAGGCAGCTCCCCTTGTCCTCTCAACAATACTGCCATCAAGGCACATGAGAAAAGTCTGCAAAAGGCTGAATCGGGCCACATCTGCGGGCGGCCGAGACTCTTAAAGTGATCTTTGCTTGCACAGTGCAAGGCTTGTCCTGGCCCCAGCAGCTTTCAGAGGTTCCTCCTGCAAACAGTGTTCCTTATGTGCAACTTGACGCAGAATTAGTCACTTGTAATCACTTGGAATGCATATTGTTTAATAAGGCGATGCCATGTGATCCCATTTTTCTAACCACTAGCAAACTTCTCCTGTTCCTCTCTGCCTTATCCCCAACCTGTCTTCCACCAGGAAGAGATGCACGGACAGACGTGCACGGAGCTCTTGCTAAGATGAAAATCACGTTGTGATTCCCACGGTCACTTGACTGGAGTTTCCACTGTAGCTCGAGAAGCTGAAAACCCAGTTTATCTACGTGTATTTCTCCATGGCTTAAAATTTTCAGTATGGACTCCCAGGGCCTAAGGCAGATTGAGGACGTTCTTCATAGAAATCAACATAAACAATTACTACTAATAATAATGGAAAGAAGAGAGAGAAGAAAGACATCTTTACAAAGTGCACACTTTAAGTCATTTTTTCCCTCCACACAAATGGAAAATGAACTCACCCACACTGGTGGCTATGCTCTGAAAGGAGCCAGTTGAGAGAAGTCCTTTCTTTATTGTGTAGTTTTAAAGACTATTCTTTGACCTCTGCTATTTATGACTTAAGATCTGTGAAGACAGGGCCAAAGCCCTTTGGTTCCAAAGGGTGCACACACACAAAAGCCTTCCACCTTTGCTCCACTTACCTCATTTCCCATCAGAACACGTTTATACTGCACTCCCCCTGGGTTCATCATTCAAATGGCTTTTTCTTGTTTCTTTTGCCCAGTGACAGCCATTACCTAGTTGACAAGTGGCAAGCACCGCTCCTTCCCAAGTATGATGCCGTAATCATCACTTCCCAGTGGCAAGACTACAGCTCTCAATACAGATGTCTCGTCACCTCATCTTGGCTAACCATGAAATTGTGGATGAAATGGTCCAGGAAGCCAAAGGACTCCTCAGGCACGTTGCAACCTCAATATGGCAACTTTCTAGTTATTTCTTGTTTTGTGGGTTTATGAATTTATCGACAGCCCTTTTCACTCTTAAAGGCGTTCAAAAACCATTGACCGAGATCCACAGGATTCAGCCAAAACACTAATCTTAAGTGTGTGGGAAAAACAAGATAAAGGGAGATTAAAAACAGAGAGAATAAACAAATAGATGGAGTCAGGATAAAGCTAATTTCCAAAATACATGGGATTTATTTCAGTACCCTTGTTAAAAATAGGGTATTTTATTTATCTTTTAGCTTTCTAACAGCCAATTCAAGGAGAAAACACTATTGGTTAAGGTACACGGTATCCACAGGAGGGGAAAAGAAAAAAACCCTGCCAACTTCTAGGGGAAACGTAATCAGTACTGATAATGCCAAAACCACGCATGCTCTCGCAAGCTTCCTCCTAAGGATGGCACGGAGTAACACACCAATGTGCCCAAGCTCCTCGGCGTAGTCCCAGCGGCTGGGTCTGTGAGACAGGTTCTGAGAATACCACATGTGCATTGTAGCAACACGCACTGAATAAAAGCCATTTGTTAAAGGACAATCTTGAGACGGGAAAGGTAGAAGGGTTAGTTCTGTAATGAAGGCATAGACTGCACAGCATCTGGAAACAATGTATCCACCAGGTATGTCTAAAGATCATTCCCCCTGCTGACTTCTGGTGGCACGGGGCTACAGCGCGTTAGATGGCCGGCTGCTTGGCGAGCATCAGGAGTACGGCGGCTCTGTGAATGAGTCACTGTCACTTCACAACCAGCAGAACTTTTGTCAGCCCAACAGCCACTGTGGAAATTAAAGATCCTAACTAAGATGTCTGAGTAAGAAGGCAATGTAACCTCTGCGTAGACATGCATCAAAGGTAAGGGGAGTACTTGACAAAGATCTTCCTAAAAAAAAAATTTATTTTCTCTTTCAATCCAGAAGAAAATAGAAGGTAGACCTCAGGAGTAAATCTCATATAGTACAGCCAGAGTACTTTAATTTTAGGCTAAAAAAGAATTTAAAACAAATGTCCAGCTTAGCCACCACACACACACACTTCAAATCACCCAAGGAAATCATGCTTTGAGCGATGAATCTTACAAGGGAGGTCTCTGACCTGAACTAGTTGCAAAATGAATATACCCAGGTAGCTGCATGTCATTATTTATAGGGTGATGGAAATTCTTCTGAATCAAATAGGTCAAAGATAAGAACTTTCGAGAAAGGACAATTAGTTTGCAGAAATTAGCCCATAATTTTTCAGGCAAGATAGACAGCAAGAGTGTGTCCTTGTTCACTCAGCTAGTAAAAAAAAGAGTTAAAATTCAAACCTAGATTTCAGGGTGCCTGGGTGGCTCAGTTGGTTAAACCACTGCCTTTGGCTCAGGTCATGATCCTGGAGTCCCGGGATTGAGTCTTGCATCAGCCTCCCTGCTCGGCAGGGAGTCTGCTTCTCCCTCTCACCCTCCCCCGTCTCATGCACTCTCTCTTTTTCTCTCTCTCAAATAAATAAAATCTTTAAAAAAATAAATAATAAATAAATAAATAATAAAACCTAGATTTCAAAAAATAAAATCAAATAAAATAACATAAAACCTAGATTTCAGGCGCCTGGCTGGCTCAGTCAGTAGAACACGCGATTCTTGATCTTGGGGTCGTGAGTTCGAGCCCTACACTAGGTGTAGAGATTACTAAAAAATAAAGAGATAAAATAAAGAAATAAAATAAAACCTAGATTTATTTTCTTGTAATGATTGTTCTCTTAAAACCATGAAGACATCATGTTTCCAAGGCAGATGATGCACCAGCACAAATCAGATTTCTAAGAGGAAATCCTGTGTATGAATAGGTAAAAAAACTCGACTTGACTCTCATGTCAAGGATTACCTACCGGATGGGGTCCAAATTATGAACATAGCTAAGCAAATGCTGATGGGCTGAATCCCAGTGTGAGTTTTTGCTTCGCCCCTCCATCACCAAGAATATTTTGGCAAGGGCCCTTCTTGGGGGAAGCAGGCCAACAAAGGACAATCACGTGTGTGATGCCCACAAATTTGACCCCCCAGCCACTGAAAGCCAACGCTGTTTCCTTTCTAAAGCCTAACAGTCCCCAACGCTGGTGCTTTCTACCAGCTGCCGGATCAAACCCCAACATCTTCAAGCGATCGTCGCTCTTCCACGCTCCGAGTGCCTCCTGATGAATACATTACAACTCCAACACATCTGTCAGACCGTAATCACCATGTCATACATCCTGACTGAGCTGTTTTTCATATGTTCCAACAGATTCCCTTTCTAAAGCCAGCTTTCAGGAACCCTTCTTCAATTGTGAACCAAGTAAGAGATTTTGTTGGCATCTTCTTTCATCGGACAGGATGAGAAATAGAGAGTAGGCAAGGGCGCAAATAAAGACTTACACGGAGGTGGCTTTTTCCCTCCCACGGGTCTTTGCTTTGAAGTTTACAGCAGGTGGACGCGTCTTTCATACCCATAAAAATTGATATGGAAAATGGGAAACACATTGGGCCATTAACATGTCACATGTGTTGGATTTAAATCTAAATAAGAACCTGTTCTTTACCTTACATGTTGATTGTGCTCTGAGTCTAGCAGGAGGCTTTGCATGTTCTTTCAGGCTAGTTTCTAGGTTAAAAAAGCCTGGAATGTTCCAGCTACTGCAGGCTAATGATCACCCAAAAGCTCACTAATATGTTTGATAAAAGTTCCCAGCATGAGAGCAGAAAACACTTACCATAAGAATGACATGTGAGGAGAAGCAAATCGGAGACACCAGCTCAGGCCGCCTTCAACGCTGGAGGCAGCAATTAGAACTGGGAGCGCGCATTCCAGGAGGCTGGGGCCGACGGAAGGGGGCACAAATCTCTTAATTGTTTCAACCATTAACTCCTCGACCTACCTGCATTATCGCTACAAGGGACGCGGCTGGAAGCCTTCAGCCTTTCTCACACAGCTCAACTCTGCTTCCTCACCATTTAAGAAATGAAGTTTTGCAAGTCCCGGCCACCCAGAGACGCTAATCACGCATTTTGACTCTGGATGCTTCCTGACCCCGTTTATAAGTTATTTTTGGTTTTGTCTGCTTCATATTCTCTCCTTTCTCTCTCTCTCTCTCTCTCTCTTTTTTCCCCATTTCTGCCTTTACATCAGAGATGATATCCTTTGGCACGTTCTGCAGAACAACACTGGAGAGAGTACTTGAGAAGGATGATGCGTAAGTAGACCTAACTCATGCTTGTTGGTCAAGAGATTGTCATCTGCATTTAGACTGAAGTTCAAGGACTCAGCTCGCCCTTAAATTCTTCTCATATGCATTCCATGCAAATTTTAATTCCACCACTGGTTTAAAGAAATGGTAGAACAGTCCTCTCTTCTCAGATATGATATCCTATTGATTTTCTCCTGAGAAATAATGTCATGATTTTCACTTATGGAAATAGCACTGGTACCACAATAAAGGGAATTAATCATTCCACTTGGGAAATTTTCTAGAAGAAGCAATCTCTTCCAGTGGTACAAATCTACACTTGACAATCACTGTCCATAGTGGCTTTGCCTATGTTAGATAAGGGATATTCGATATACATCAACTTTGTCCTTGAAGTTGATTGTATAAAGTCAGGGAAAACTATAGAAATATCAGTAAGTATTACCATAGGCTTTAAATGTTTTAAACTATATAAAACATCCGAAATTTTTCATCCACTGTTTATTAGAGTTGCAAAGAAGTGAAGGATGTTCTTGGATATTCAGACACAGTGCATTTCCATGTGGGCCCAAGGTTTTCATTTTCCTCCGTAAGATATGTTTTCCTCCGGCTCTATGGATTCACCACATACATGATAGAAAGCATCTAACACAAAACAAAAACCTTCAACAGCCGCGTTCTGCTGTGTTTCAGAGGTTTGACCCTTATCCAATAAATTTCATAGATGTCAAATGAAGCCATCCAGATGTTCAGATATTCATACAAGCAAAACCAATATTCCTCACCTCTAAATTTGGCTCTGAATAAACCTGGAACATGACTAAGAATTTGGAGTTGCAGCCCTTATAAGAACTGAACTCCCACTGAGATCAAAGCAGCATGCCAAGGCAAGGAGACTGGGCCCTAAATAACTGCTTTTAAACACATATCCTCAGAACCAAATGGGAAACAAGTCAAGGGAGTGAGTTACAACACCCATAAGGAGAAGAAGGATGAGCACCATGCTTCCCACAGATAAGTGGCTTGTCACCAAGAGCGAGGTGCCTAGGTACAAGGTAACAGAGCATAATGTGAAAGGATAAATCTTTTATAAAGTGAATGCATGACTCTCGTGCAAACGTAAAATGAACATGTGTGAATGATTAGATTTCACCCATGAAATAGTGCAAGGACCAAGAATAGGTTACATTTGGCTCAAAGGAGAAATCCAGGAAATATAAATATAAATATATTCACATACAACAAGACGTGCTGGACCGGATTTAACAGATAGATGCAAAACGGTCTATTCATGGGGTGAGCATCAATTGCATTCCGATGGCCACGATTCATTTGCATTTCCATGGACAAGCATCATCTGCATTATTATCAGCTCTCTACCATTTGTAGACTAAGAAAATAGCTCAAAGACAATGAACAATGGAGATAACCTGGAAAGGTCTAACAGAGGACATCCATTCTGAAGTCGCTTTTGTTTTGCTCAATTTGAAGTCCTTCACAATTTTTGCTGGCTCTCATAATCCCATTTCAACACTGAATTTTCAAAAACTGTGATTTTTTTCTTTGACGTTTTCTTACTATTGTTTATCATGCATTCATTCAAAATTCTTCACACGCAACAATGTTCCATAAATGATGTTAGAAACTGTCTGTTTTTGTTTGAATACATCAAGATATGTCTTTGTAGAAGAAAGCATTTTATTGTTTTGTTTAAGTTTGGTTTTGCATATGTGAATGCCACGGCATAGAAGAGACTGGCAAACTATCACAAATGGCCAAATCCAGCCTGGCACCTGTTTTCATACAGCTGGTGAGCTAAGAATTGTTTTTACATTTTTAAATGGTTAGGGAAAAATAAAATTTCATGACATGTGAAAATGACATGAAATTCAAATTTCAGTGTCCATAAATAAAGTTTTATTGGAACACAGCCACACTCACTTGTTGATGTATTATCGGTCACTGATTTCCTGCTACAATGGCAGAGTTGATCGTTGCCGCAGAAAGCTTATGGGCTGCAAAAGATGAAAATATTTACTATCTGGCCTCTACTGCTGACCCCTGGCATAAAGTACGGGACACTAATTACAATGTGTGTGTGGAGGATGCGCTTCCCTACACCAACAAGCCATTCGGCTCCGTTCTGACACCGTCTATCTGGGGATGGCATGGGATCCCACAGTGAAGGGCTCAGTCCTGGAAGACTGTGTTCCTCCTACCAGCTCAGCTCGTCATCTGTGCTTCTGACCAGGAGACTCCCACAACCCCCTCCTGGAGTTCAAGGGATTTCCTAGAGCAGCTCACAGAACTCAGAGAAATACGTCACTTACTAGATCGCCAGTTTATTATAAGGGATGTAAGTCAGGAACAGCCAGACAGAGGAGATTCACAGGAACAGTAATGGGGAAAGAGTGCGAGGCTTCCACGTCCTCTCCAACGGCACCACTCTCCCAGCACCGCTCTCCCAGCACACGTTCATCAACCTGGAAGCCCTCCTAAACCCTCCTTTTGTGTTTTTACAGAGGCTTCATTACCTAGGCACGATGTAATCACTGGCCATCAAAGACTGAACTCCCGCCCTTCTCCCCTCCCTGGAGGTCTGGGGGTGGAACCAGAAGTCCTAACGCTCTAGGCCCATGGTTGGCTCCACCGGCAGCCAGCCTCCATTCTTGAGGTGCCTTCCAAATGTCGCCTCATTAACATAACAAAAGGCATCTTTACTGTTCTCTCCATTTAGGGACTTTCAAGGGTTTTAGGAGCTCTGTGCCAGAAATGGGGATGAAGACCAAATATGTATGTATTACAAATCACAATATCACAGTACTGTGCTTAATACAATGTCACATTGAGGGACGCCTGGGTGGCTCAGTCAGTTAGGCGTCTGCCTTCAGCTCAGGTCATGGTCTCAGGGTCCTGGGATGGAGCCCCACATTGGGCTCCCTGCTCAGTGGGGAGCCTGCTTCTCCCTCTCCTTCTCCTTCTCCCTCTGCTGTTCTTGTGCTTGTGCTCTCTGGCTCTCTCTCTGTGTCAAATAGATAAAATCTTTTTTAAAAAAAACAGAATGTCATAGTTTTTTAAAAAAAGAAGCTATCAAGAAAAAAAGATATTCTAGGGGCGCCTGGGTGGCTCAGTTGGTTAGGCGTCTACCTTCAGCTCAGGTCATGATCTCAGGGTCCTTGGATCAAGCCCCACGTCAGGCTCCCTGCTCAGCGGGGAGCCCGCTTCTCCCTTTCCCTCTGCACACTCCCACTCATGCTCTTGCTCTCGCTCTCTCAAATAAATAAAATCTTTAAAATAAGGTGAAATCAAAAAAAGAAAAAAGATAATCTTGACATGATAGAATGGTTCATAAAAACAGTCTTGACTTCTCCACTGAGACAAAATACCAGGCTATCTTGCCCACCAATTCAAATCTCCTGGCTAATGCTCCAAAATCATCCCTAAACTGGTCTTCAGAGAAATTACACCCAATGGAAAATAGGTTCTGAGAATAAGGCCTTCCACTGAGGTGGAGGTTGCCTTTGGCAGGATACATCTGTGCCTTAGGATTAGATTCCCCAACTGCACTACGAAAGAATTCCTAAAGTTCTCCTAGCTCCAGAATTCTTCTGTCCATCCTTCCTATAAAGAGTGATGCCAATGGTGTGCATCACTCACCTTCCCTCACCTCCACCCACCTAACTCCTAACACAATCCTAACATCCAGAAGTCAGGGGCTCACTCCAACAGTTCTGTCCTTTGTAGCTAAGTATTTCCATCCAGGTGAGTCCTGAGTTACGGGCTGTGAAAACCCCCAAAGAGTGGGCAGAATCTAAAAGGAACACGCTCACTTGCATAATAACCAATTAATGCATCAGTTCAGGGGGAAATCCGAGTGGTAGAAAGGGGAGGGAGCTAGAATAGGGAAAGAATTATGGGATCAGCAGAGAGCAAAGGAAGGATGGATCCTAAAAATGCACAAATACTCTAGATGGTGAGATAAGGAGAAGGTGGGCTATGGGCCTGTCACACAATCCTGGGGACTCTTAAGGGATCCTGTGCCAGTTTTTTAAAAGGAATGAAGATTTTTAAAAAAAGGGGATTTGCTCAGCAAGCTAAAAAGGTAAAAAGTAAGAGGAAAGACCAAATGTGATGTTATATTAATCACGAGGGCCTGGGATATAGGACATGCTCAATGAGTATTTGTTGAACTTGAAATAATCAAACTCTATTAGAACTAAATGAACTGTATTTCAAGCAAATGTTAAAATAAAAACATAAATGAAAGGCCTGAACAGCCATCCTATTGCAATATATGGGGAAAAAATTAGGAAATTTATACTATATTTGGTATAGAAAAATGTGTTATTTAAGAGACAGATTAATTAAAAGAAGTTCTTAAAATAATGTACATTGTCAAAATTGAACTTTTTTTTTTTATTATTTATTTGACAGAGAGAGACACAGCAAGAGAGGGAACACAAGCAGGGGGAGTGGGAGAGGGAGAAGCAGGCTTCCCGCTAAGCAGGGAGCCCGATGTGGGGCTCGATCCCAGGACCCTGGGATCATGACCTGAGCCGAAGGCAGACGCTTAATGACTGAGCCACCCAGGCGCCCCCAAAACTGAACTTTTATTTGGATATTTTATTAGGTTTTTATAGCACCACAATAATATCTCATCCCCCAAAGTATTTGGGATTGCTTGGATGAAAACATTAAGACAAAAATTGATCATGAAGATTAGTTAGATAGAATAGAAAAATGCCTCTTTTATGCCAAAGGCATATGTTTATGGTCTTAATTAGAAACAGATAATCTTATTTTTTTTAGATTTTATTTCAATTCAAGTTAGTTAAAATAGAGCACATTACTAGTTTCAGGGGTAGAACTTAGTGATTTGTCAGTTGCATAGAACACCCAGTGCTCATCACATCCCGTGCCCTCCTTAATGCCCATCACCCAGCTACCCCATCCCCCCACCCACCTCCCCTCCAGCAACCCTCAGTTTGTTCCCTAGAGTTAAGAGTTTCTTATGGTTTGCCTCCCAGATGATCTTACTATTTAGTTACTACTAAAAGTGAAGTTGTAAGAGTAAGTTATTCTAAAAGGTACCATTTTTTGGTAGATTTGGCATATTTAGAAAGTTTGCCCCAAATCGTCCTAGACTGACACTGAGCTCAGATGTGAACTTCGCAAACAGTTTATTTTGGAGTGCCCAGTAGCAAACCCCGTTCCCCTGAGCTATGTGTTCCCCTCAAAGTGAGCAATCACCCTCATGGAGGAATTCCTAAGGCATCCGTTTCTCCAGGCATCTGCTGTGATCCCTGAATGAAGCTGAACAAGGGGGGGGGGGGGTCATCTTTAGACAACATCTTGTTACCTTCATATTGGACAATGCAGATGGGAAAGCAAGAAGAAGACATGATTCTCTCCCTAGAGTTGGGTCACAATGTTTTCAGGAAGTTCTACATTTCACAGTAGCCATAAGAGTGGTTCGGGAAAAACCCAGAGCACCAGAAGAATCCACTGCTACATTGAGCAGAAGATCTTTCATACTATCTTTATGGTTCTATGATACTTCAAATGTGTAGGATATATAATGGGAAAACCACAGGCTTCTGATTCCATCAGAATTCAGTTCAAATTCCATCTCTGGTACTTGTTAGTACTTAGCAGCCAAGTGACATCGTACAAAGGTCATCAAACCCTCCTAAGCATCTGTGAAACAGAGACGGTCATGCCAATTACAAAGTCAAGATTAGGTTCACTGGCACACAAGTGCATCTTCATACAACAACAAAAATAAAGTAAAAAAAAAAAGTTACTTTAAGTAACATAGAAAGTTATCTATCTTTCATGTTCAAATAATGTGAGAAGTCCAAGACTTGTAATGGGGGCTCCATGGTATCAAAGACCCAAACACCTTCTATCTTTCTTATTGGTTATTCTCAGACTCGCCTCCATCGTCAAGGCTAACTCATGGACCAAGACAGCTGCTGGAGCCCCTGCCATTGGTCTGCATCCTAAACAGCAGAGGACAGAAAAGGGGATGAGCCAACGAGAACATTTTCTAGCTAAATCAGTTCCTTTTAGAGAGGCATTTCAAAAGTCCTTCACAATTATTCCAATTGCGTTTAATGGGCTTGAAATACGTTAGATGGCCATATTTAACATCAAATAAGCTTTGGGAAATGTAAATGCTTAATTCTAGATGGTAATGTTGCTCAGGTGAGGAACTAGGTTTTGGTTAGAACAGAGATTGGATTAGAAGGCAAAGAGCAATCCACCCACCTACATTAGCGAGTATATGGGGAGAATTTAGAATTCCTACAGGTACCAAGCCCCTGACAGCACTCCACACATACCACATGCCCAGTAAATTGTACCTTTATTTTCTGTCATATAAAAAAGTAAAACTGCTGAAAATAGACCTGTGTTCTTAATTTCTTTTATAACTGCCAAAATGCATGGACCAGGGTTCTCAACCTTGGCACTATGGACACTTAGACAACTCTTGCTGTGCAGGGCTGTCCTGGGGGCTATGTGGGTTGTTTATCAGCATCCTGACCTCCACCCACCTGATGCCTGTGACCCTCCAACACCACTTGTGACAACCAAAAATGTCTCCAGCCGTTGCTAAATGTCCCCTTGGGAGCAAAATCACCCCAGGTTGAGAACCACTGCCTAAACCTACACTGGACAATAGGTCACTACTCTATGTGATCTACGAGTTGAATGGTGCTAAAGACCCTCGAGTCTGTAGCGCTGACTTCATTATGGAGAACTGAGTATAGGACAAAGGTGTAGATTTCCCAAATGAATAATAAATAATCTTGCTAAGTTACATAGATATAAAATGGATTATGTATACTTTTTTCGTAAAGGTAATGCAGTAAAGATGTGCTTTGGGGGAGTAAAAAATATAATACACAGGCTTTATTCATTCACTCCTTCATCAGAAATATTTGTTGAGCAACTAGTGGAGAGCAGCATGACTCAGCTTAGATGGTTAGAGGGTCTTTCCAGGAGCCCTGTGGAGACTACACTGTTTGGGGCAGAAGCAGCAGCTTGGAGACACAAGAGGATGCTTGTGGATGGGCCAGGCAGGAGATGACAGCACACTGGACAAGGGGCAGGGATGGGGGCAGTTAGATGGGAGGAAGAGATCATATTTGTAGATGGGAGGAAGAGATCATATTTGTAGATGGTAGCCAGAGAGGATGAGCGTGTGTGGTTTCTACAAAACATTATGTAATCCTTATCTTTCAAAACATATTCAGAAAGTTATATCATTATTACTTCCAGGTTTTATTTGTTACTTGTCTGTCCCAATATTTGCTCAAAATGGGTTTTCGAGTTGTTGATCTCTGGGCAGCACGATGAAGGAGGCAGCGTTCCAAACTCCGGCACACACCCCCACCCCCACCCCTCTGCTGAGGGATTCCAGAACTATTATCAAATAGGTATGTGCCTGAATGTCCCCATCTGTAAAATGGAGTTACCATCACTCACGCTTCACCTCATTAACCTAAAGATGAAGAGCAAAAGACTCTATAGTTTCCACAAATCTCAAAAGAAATGCAAACTGTACTTAGCTGCAAACGTATCCGTGGTGATCATATCCAAAGGAGATAAATTTTGATTAGCATGTAAGATTCATTCCCAAAGATTCAGACTAAAGACAACCCTTAAACTTATGTCAGCTTTGTACTGTATTCCAAAGTTTCTGTTGGGGTTAGCTGTGACTTATTAATGCATTCTTTGCTTCCAGGCAAAAGGAATTGATTTCTTTTCTTGTGAAATGCAGTCTCTCATGTCAGCCTTGATCATTCACTGAGAAGATATGATTTAACAACCTGCAGTCCTGGTGGGGGATGGGGGGGTCTTTAATTAGGATACTTAAAAACATAGTTCACATGAAACTTTTCCATTCAAATTTCTTTTAAATGGATAAAAAATAATTTCTTAATGGAATAAGGAGGAAAGGGACTGCTTAAATGAGAGATAATACTGGTAATTCATGTAATACTCAACTAATATAAAACAAGACAGAAACACTACTTGGGAATTTTCATCAGCCTCATGGCATTTTCTCTCTCTCCCTCTCCCTCTCTCTCTCCCTCTCCCTCTCTCTCCCTCTCTGTATGTATGTATATATATGTTTTCCTGCAATGATGACATAAACAAGTTACCCAACATGCCAGCCGAAGAACAACAGATATTAGAAAATGTCTTATCAGAACAAATGTTTAAGTTATTACATAAAAAGAGTAAAAGTACCATAAACCAGACATTTCATTTCTGCCCAAGATTTAGTAAGTCAGAGCTAAGCAAAGCTTACTTTCATCACATTATTTCACATTTCACCTAAGAATTCTGTTTCATTTTTAATAATATGCCTGTGTATTAAGTGACATAATGTGTGCATGGATGTTGGAATGGATCATTGTAATAAAGTTTTTGGTTTAGGAATATTATTCTACAATCATTCACTGTGACATAATGTGTTTTAAAGACCTTTCGAAATAATAATGTTCTTCATAAATATGCAATTTCAGCATTATGTGTTGCTCAGATAAAATTTTAGTTATAAAATAAAGGACTTTCAATTTTAAGTCTAACAGTCATGTTTTTGTTTTTGTTTTTTTAAAAGATTTTATTTATTTGACAGAGAGAGACACAGCAAGAGAGGGAACACAAGCAGGGGGAGTGGGAGAGGGAGAAGCAGGCTTCCCGCTGAGCGGGGAGCCCGATGCGGGGCTCGATCCCAGGACCCTGGGATCATGACCTGAGCCGAAGGCAGACGTTTAACGACTGAGCCACCCAGGCGCCCCTAATAGTCATGTTGATGAAATGAATCTCATCAAACACTATTAGGATCCCAAAGTTGCCAATATTTTCAGCCAGTAGTAAACTTCAGTTATTTATATACCACATATTATAAACACATACACACACACACATATATATGTATACATATTACATATATTCTTTTTTAAAAAGTTGCAATGTTTTGGGATTGAGGTAAAATGTACACTATTAAATGTATGAATGAATATAATGACAACTTTAGAGTGTGTGTAGACAGCGAGGAATACTCAAAAATAGAAAAGAGACTTTTCAGGGCGCCTGGGTGGCTCAGTTGGTTAAGCGACTGCCTTCAGCTCAGGTCATGATCCTGGAGTCCCTGGATCGAGTCCCACATCAGGCTCCCTGCTCAGCGGGGAGTCTGCTTCTCCCTCTGACCCTCCCCCCTCTCATGCTCTCTCTCTCTATCTCATTCTCTCTCTTAAATAAATAAATAAAATCTTAAAAAAAAAAAAAAAAGAAAGAAAAGAGACTTTTTAAAGAGTCAAATTATTTAACCAGCAATTCTAAAAGCTCTGCAACCAGTTCCAACTTGCACGTGGATGGGTGGGCACAGTTTCTGCAAACATCCACCTAGTTCTCCAACATCAGCTGAGTGTCCTACAAGTTAACTCACTTCTGACTCTACCTGGTGACCGTGTCAGATCCCACGGGTTAAGGGCTTGGTCCCACAGGCTGCTCCCCACCCCTCTGCCATGCCCTCCCCACCCCCACTTCAATGCCGATCACAAGTCCCAGATGTCACCTGTGCTTTTTGCCTGACCTGCTGTAGATGGGTGGGTCCCACTGACCCCCTCGTCGGCTTCCATTCATTTGCTAGGGTGGCTCAGAACACGTGAGCAACATTTTACTTACCAGATCACTTTAGATGGGTTTATTCTTAAAGGATACTAGCTCAGGAGCAGGCAGATGGAAGAGATGCACAGGGCCAGGCACGAGGAAATGGCAGGGAGCTTCCAGGGACACCACCTGTCCCCAGATCTGCATCTGCACTTGTTTCACATGTGGGAGCTCTCCGAACCCCCTCCTTTTTTGTTTTGCTTTAAATGGAGGCTTCTCTCTCTAGGCATGATTGATTAAATCATTGGCCATTGGTGACTGAATCAACCTCCAGCTCTCTCCCCTCCCTGGAAATCAGGGAGTGGTCCTGAAAGTTCCAACCCTCTATTCAGGGCTGGTTCCCCATCCTTAGCTGTGTTCCAAAAGTCACCTCATTCACACAAACCCCACGGTGGTGGAAAGGGGCTTGTTATGAGTAACAAGACACTCATTCGCCTCTGAGGCTCCGAAAGGATTTTAGAAACTGAGGACAAGACACCCAAATATAACAAAAGATGGTCCCATTGCTCTTATTGCTCAGAAAGTCCCAAGGGTTTGGGGAGCTGTGAGCCAGGAACCATGGAAGAAAATCAAATATATGAAGAGTATATTCTAGTCATCTGAATGACCAACTGCACATGTCTTATAAATCACAATATCACAAATTCCTACAAACAAAACTATATACAAAATAGCTTAAGTGCAAGTAGAATGCAGTAAATCTTCTGGTCTAACCAAAAGATGTTTTCTCCTTAAAATGTTTTTGGATTAAAAAATTACAGAGAGAGAAATAAGGCAATATATAGAAAAACTGATATATGTTATATTGATTGCAGTAGTGGCTAAACTAATTGAATCTACAAATGATAAAATGTCACAGGATGATACACGTACACTGTACCAATGTCAATTTCCTGCTTTTGACATTGTCCTACAAATATGTGAAGTGTAACTTTCGGTGGAAACTGGATGAAGAATATGTGTAATTTCTCTGCAATCTCTGCAACTTCCTGTGACTCTAGAATTATTCCAAAATTAAAGGTTTTTAGAAATATTGATATAGTTGTAGGGAACATACCTTAGAACATTGCTTGTGATTCTGGCACCAAATCAAGGAACCATTGTTCTGCAAAAAGAAAAAGAAATATTGGCTCATTAAGTAATTTTCTAACTGATAACTAAATACTGTATCATTTTTCAATATCATCCTTAACAAAAGACCAATTTCGCCACCCTGATGTTCTCTCTTCCCAAAATAGAAAATGTGTCTCTAATGTAAGTCCAATTTCATCCTTGACTTCATGATAGAAACAGAAACATATGAGATAAGAAAGATTTCAAGCTGCCTAAAAGGAAAAGCGTCTGAGCCACCTCTCCTGGTGTGCTGAGCTATGAGATGCAGACCAGCAGGAAAATGAACACTAGACATTTTTCCAGCAGGAAGCAGTTTTGGTAAATTTACAAGTCAGAGGCTTTTCATCTCAACCCATTCACAGTAATAAAAGAGTTTGAGCTTGGGAGTCAGCTTTTACCGAAAAGCCTTCTCTTTCCCTATCACCGGATGTGTGACTGTGGACAAGGGACTTGCTATCCCTGTACCTCAGTTTATCCATCTGTAAAATGTAACACTATCTCATGCATGAAGTCAGGGGCATAAGGAAATAATACACATACACCACTTAGCATGGCTTGATAATTCACTCAGTATGGAAGAAATATCAGAACTACGGCTTATTGTATCTAGCATCCACATTTCTGCAGGGAAGCATCATCTCATTCCCCATGACTAACATCTTGGTCATGATTTCTCCTTCGGCTGGGGTATGTTATGTCACAGTGTGTGAGGCTGGGGTGGTTGGTAGAGATAGTAAGAGCCATCAACCCATAACTTAGATGCTGTGGCCTCCAGTTCCTTGAAGTTCACGGTTGCATATGACATACAGTAGTCTGTTTCCTCTGTCTGAATCTCTGAACTTTGAATTTTGAGATCATCTTCTATCCAGAGAACAGTAGTGTTACCTTTGTCCTCTGTTCAGAGAAAAGAAAATTAAACCAAAATATCTTTTTAAAAATATTTTTATAACAAGTTCACGGAGATATAATTCATACACGTGAAGTGCACTTCATTTAAAGTATACACACCAATGGTTTGTACTAAGAAGTATATTCTAAATACTGAGAAGTGTATTCACAAGGCTGTGCAACCATCACCACTATCTAATTGTTGAACATTGTCACCAACCCCAGAAAGAAACTTGGATCCATTAGTAGTCAGTCACTCTCCCAACTCCCTCCCTCTACCCCTTGGCAACCACTGATCTACTCTCCTCCTCTGTAGAGTTGACCGATTCTGGAAATTTCATGTAAATGGAATTGTAGAACACGTAGCCTTTTGTGTCTAGATTCTTCCACGTGGCATCATGGTTCATATCTGGCTAAATTGTAGTGTTTTGCTTTGCCTATATTGCCGCAAAAATCAGTACCTCCTTCCTTTTTGTCTGATTTCATTGTATGGATAGATCACATTTCTCTCTTCTGCTCCCAAGAATCTATCTTAATATATCCCACTTCCAATAATATATCTTCATAATCTAGGATTCCCACTGAATCAATCTCAACTGCAGAGGATCAGAAAGTTTCCTCCACTGGGCTCAGATCGTCGGGCTAAAAGGCCGCAAGCCCCGTGTTAAAGCTTCAGCTATGAAATCTACCATACGGCCCTAACTCTCCTTTGCAGCCTTGCATCCCCAAAATCACAACGCAGACCTACAATTTCAGCTAATCTGGTATCAACCTTCCAGTCCCCCTACTGACCTCTGCACATCCTCAGTGCACCCTCAGCTCTCACTACATCTCAAGGTTCACTGGACAAAAAGGACCGAAGCTGGGGAAGTATATGAACAGCCTAGGAGGAGGTGAAGTTATGATTTTTGGCAGGGTTTACATCAGAGAAATAAGTAGACTGGGTAGACGCCAAAGCTGGACAAATAGTGGCCATGGTTTAATGACTGGGAATGAAGGGTTAGTAGAAACGGTGCAAGAAAGCAAGCATTATGTGCAGATCAAGACGCTTCAAGGGAGCCCCTGGCTTGGTGACAAACTAAAAGTTTACAGGGCGATCAGGCAGGCTCAGGAGTGATCATCCAGACACAGGGTGACAACAGCAAAAAGCAGAGGTCAGACACTGAGAGATGCATTACAGAAAAGCTGAGAGCAGCGTCCAAGGCAGCTTTGGAGAGCTTCCTATGCGAGGCCCACCTCACCATCTCCCCGGTGAGGGTCCTGTGCAAGGGGGGCTCCTGCTGGGACTTCCCAGGACCACACCCATCAGAGCACATCTGGGCCCCAACCCGAGTGCTCCATGCTCATCGCCCAGTGATGGAGAGCAATGAAGTACTTTCCAAAGAGACTCCGGGCTGAAATGAGTGAACATGGATCTTGGAGACTGGCTCAAGGCCAGTTTCTAAACCAACACAACCTCTTTACCAGGGTCATGGTCTGAGGACCGTCACCCTCCTTGCACCAGGTTAGAAGGTCCTGCTCCTTGTGCAGGGAACCCTGACATGGCCCAGCTTCTGCCTCATTCCCTCCCAATCTTTTCTTGTCTTGGACAGATGGGCAGGGCCTCTGGAGGACATACGTGAGATGGTGAGGTGGGCCTCACGTAGGAAGCTCTCCAAAGCTGCCTTGGACACTGCTCTCAGCTTTTCCGTAACACACCCCTTTAACGGCCTCTGCATTTGCCGCACTGTTCTTGAGACATGCACCCCATCCTCTCTTGCCTTAGGATAGATTTATTTAAGCCAGCTCCTCAACAGGAGCTCCTTTTTCCTCTTTGCTGGAATGCTTCACATGAGCCAGTGGACCAGCTCCTGGTTCTCACAGAGACGGTTTCCATCACAGGCCACGTGAGGCAGACACGGGCTGCAGAGTAGACATGGCAGTTGCTGCCGGCCCCGAGGGAGTGGCCGATAAAGTGTTACTAATGGGGGGGGATACGCCTTTGCCAGGATTGTCATCAATCGATATTATTGTTATAGTATTGACCACATCTTCACAGCAGGCCCTTGCTTTGATGTTCGCCATATTCAGCCCACGTGCACATCCCACGTGATGACATCAACTTCATCTACCCATTTTACAGTTGAGAAACGGGGACTCACAGAAGCCAAGTAAAACATCAACAGTCATGAAGCAAATGGTTACGCACAGTGGGGACACCACAATGAATAAGGGTTCCGTAAAACAAGGGGTGAGCTTTACGGTGGGTTCTGCGGGAATCTCCAGAGTCAGAATCTTGGGAGGAGGGGTAAGGATTGCTTAGGATGGTCCTGAGTATCATAGGTTCAGGATGCAGCAGATCAGATTGATGAGTTGGAACAGAACAGG
The DNA here is from genome assembly GCF_004348235.1 of Phoca vitulina. Lineage (NCBI taxonomy): Eukaryota > Metazoa > Chordata > Mammalia > Carnivora > Phocidae > Phoca > Phoca vitulina. The sequence continues at coordinate 5,712,561 of NW_022589763.1, forward strand.
AGAGGAGGGTGGGTCCACAGATAGAAAGCGGATTACAGTGGATTTGGACTTATGGCTAGAAATAAAATTTGTTATGGACTAAATCTCAGAGGATTAAAAAAAAAAATAGAGTATAGGAGAAGGCACGTATCTGGCACACCTTGATTTAGTTCCCTTTTGTTTCCTTTGACTATAGGTAAATGGCCAAACCTCAACAACAGAACACCAAGAATGGAGCAGAGCCTGCCTTCAGCTGCACCCGTCAAACCAATAACTGTCGAGCCTCTCTGCTAAGCTGTTTACATTTGGGGGGGAATTAACATCAATGCATTTCCTCAACCAAAGCATTTTTGTTTTAAGCAAAATTTCCCACTAATCATAAAATGAGAAGCCCCAAATATTTGGGGCAATAGCAAGCAAGCATGAAAGATTATTATGGTGGTAATCGTTTTTTTGTTGTTTTTCTTACTGAAGATAGTACGACCTAGAATGCTTGGAAGGATTAAAAACATAATCCACGTATTTAGCAAAATGTTTGCAACAGGGTTAGATGTCAGAAAAAAAGTCCATTATGACTGACGTTACTTTGTTTGCCGTTACGATTGTTTTCAGGAGTGGGGGAGTAAATTCCGTACTTAAAATCTCCCAGTTCCTATGTATAACACGGTCCAATCTTATTAGTGAGGCTCAGAAGAGGGAGCCCATCATGTTTTTCTCCTTGGATGGTAACCATCTTGCCACGTTTGCCAATGAGTGGGCAAAGGTATTATTTTCGGTTTAATTTCCTTCGGCCATGTGTGTTTCCTTTAGCATGAACTGTCTGTGCATTTTACCATTTCGATTCTGGATTGTCTAACCTTATCAACTGTAGCAGTGCCAATTAGATTTAATATTCATTTGTCTATAAATGGTGCTGTAAACATTTTCCAGTGATCATTTGCCTTTTGAATTTTTTTTTTTTTAAGATTTTATTTATTTATTTGACAGAGAGAGAGACAGCGAGAGAGGGAACAGAAGCAGGGGGAGTGGGAGAGGGAGAAGCAGGCTTCCCGCTGAGCAGGGAGCCCGATGTGGGACTCGATCCCAGGACCCTGGGATCATGACCTGAGCAGAAGGCAGACGCTTGACGACTGAGCCACCCAGGCACCCTGCCTTTTGAATTTATTCATGTTTTCTCTCCATGCAGAAAATTTCTATCCACATACGCGCACACACACACACATGCTCGCACACGTACATAGATATGTCTGTCTACATTTCCTTTTTGGGTTTTAGGTTTCCTATTTTTCTTAAAACAATCCACCACCACCCCCCCACCCCCCGCCCCGGTCAAGGTTTTGCAGCTGTACTTTGCTTTTGCCTTTATCAATCAGCATTTGCCATACTATTTATCTCTACAAAGAACTTCTAAGAACCCTGCCTAATGGCATCAAGGATGTTGGTAAACCCCTGATTAATTCCAGCTACTGTGTTTCAGCCAGGTGCACATACACTGAACCATCCAACTACACTGCTCACCTGTAAGGCTCTCTGAGCAGAAGAGCAATGGAAAAATACAAGAATCCAGTACATTTCAACATCCTGCCCCGGGGGGGAAGTTCTTAGTCAGATTACAATAGCCTTCACCAGTTAAGCCACTTGACAACAAAAATAAAATACAGTATTTGCAATCAAGTCTTGTTCTGGCTTAAAGCCAGCAAAGATAAAGAGTCAAAGTACATCAGACAAGAAAGGTGTTTGCCTGTTGAATCATTATTATAACCACCAGGTAGGATCAGACACTGGGACTTTTGTAATTATATAAAGATTACATCCTGTATTTTATTGGTTTAACTAGATCAAACATGAATGCTAGTCAATCCCACTTTCAAAGAGTTTATATAAGTTCAATCAGCTGCACCCAGACATTATTTCAATGACATTTTCAAAGTCTCTCCATTTCTAGCTTTTTGATTTTTTTTTCCCTTAAAGAAAAATAACTCTTCAAAAGCTTCAAGTAAAGAAAACACTTCATTCACTCAAAGACAACCCATAAGGAAAGGATAAAGATAAATGAAAACTAGCTATCTAGATACAACTATTTGAAAAAAGGAAAGAGAATTAGAACAGATCCCACATTTTCTTTAACATAACCAGGTGGTAGGTGTGGAACAAGGACTAATCTGCAGTTTTGCAAACACAACACAAAACTATTGTCCAACTGCAGGATAGAACATCTGAAACTGAAACTATCCCAGAAAACCCACCATAGACCAAATGTTTACCATTCAACCCTATGAAACTACACATAATCAGCTTTGACTTTCAGTTGACAATTTTGATCTCATATTAAACGTAAGTTTCTTGGGGTGCCTGGGTGGCTCAGTTGGTTAAGCGTCTGCCTTCCACTCAGGTCATGATCCCGGGGTCCTGGGATCCAGCCCCACATCGGGCTCCCTGCTCAGCGGGAAGCCTGCTTCTCCCTCCCCTCTGACAGCTGCTCCCTCTGCTTGTGCTCTCTGTCAAATAAATAAAATCTTTTTAAAAATAAATGTAAATTGTTTTTTTTTTTTTAAATGAATGCATGGAGGGGCACCTGGCTGGCTCAGTCGAAGAGCGTGCAATTCTTGATCTCAGGGTGGTGAGTTCAAGCCCCATTACTTAAATAAACAGAACTTAAATAAAAAATTTAAAAAGGTAAAATAAAGGTATGGATTAAAATTTAGGAATTCATTTTCATCCAGAATATTTTCCTATTAATTTGGAACCATGGAATAATATACTTAATTTCATTTATTATTAGAAGGATGTGCTTTTCGACTGTCAATATACGTGGAACTTCCCCACGTCAACAGCAGCTAAAAGATAGTGGAAGAGAAGGACATTGAGAGGAGGCATTTCTGTGGCTTGAAATGTTTTTTTTTAAATGAATCCTTGCTAGTGATCATCTCGACTATAGATTTCATTCAAAATATTTCTCAGGACGCTTCTATGTATATCACTAAGTGAGAGAAGCTAATCTGGAAAGGCTCCATGCTGTAGGATTCCAAGTATATAACCTTCCCAAAAAGGCAAAACTAAGGAGATGGTAGAAAGATCATTGGCAGGCAGGGCGGAGGTGGGGTGAGGATAAAAGATGGAACAGAAAGGATTTTTAAGACAGTGAAAATAACCTGATATAATAATGGTGGATCCATGTCTTTATCCATTTGTCACAACCCACAGAATGTACACCACCAGGAGGGAACCCTAACGTGAACTATGGACTCCGGAGATAACGGTGTGTCACTGGAGGTTCAGGGACGTAGCAGACGGACCACTGGAGGTTCAGGGACGTAGCAGACGGACCACTGGAGGTTCAGGGACGTAGCAGACGGACCACGAGTGAGGGATGCTCATCACAGGGGAGGCTATGCATGTGTGGGGACAGGCAGTCTCTACAACAGTGTACCTTCTATTTGGTTTTGCTGGGAACCTGAAACTACTCTAAAAAATAAAATCTACTTCAAAGGAGAGGGAAAGAAAACAAGCTTTGTGTTTATATTTGTCGTTCGTAAGTAGGACTTCTTTCAAATGTTATGGATCACCCTCCGTAAACAAATGGCCTTTCACCTGCCCGCCCCCCCCCCCGTGTCAGAAAATTCTCTCTGGATTCTACCAATGTCACATTGAACTGAATTCTCTAGAACTGTCGGCCATCCACGTATGTCTCTCCGCAGACGACCAGCCCTTCCCTATGCCCAGTGCTGGAATGCATGCCTGGCCACACTGTCTTTGTTTCACTTCTTTACGCCCAGCAGCTTGCGAATAAGAACCTTTGAAAGTCCTGTCCTTTCACCCAGAACGTGTGCCCCCACCAGGCCAGGCCCCATGCATCCTTTGGGTCACTGAAAATGCCACTTCTTTCGGGAAGCCTTTCATGACCCCTATACCCTTTCCCAGATCCCCTGTGACACACATTCTTGCAAGCTCCTTGCACTTCTCCAAAATGCTCTACTACGGTGGACACGTATAAATGTGTTATTTTTAATGATCATCTGCCTGAAAACATGTCAAAGACAGAGTCTGTCTGTATCTCTTGCTTACCATTGGCTCCCTGACCGCCTTAACAAATACTATTGATTAAATAAATAAATGAATGGACTAGGGAGTCATACAAGAAATTTACACTTTAATCATTAGGTCATAAGGACCTGAAAAGAATGAAATTAAGTAGACTGAGCTGTGCAAATCGTTCACCTTCTCTGAGGAGGAGCTTTTAGGTTCATTATTTTGTTTCCTATAGAGTTCAAGAGAACCAGCATTGCAATATCAAAAATGGAACAAAAAACTTGCATTCAGAATCAAATACAAATTATTTTAGAAATAATCATGCTAATTATCTTTTTACAGATGCACATAATTAAAGTTATCTAAAGAAAATTTATAGCACAGCAAGTGCCAGACTATGCCATATGGGAAAACATTACATTTTATTAACATGTTACTATGAATTTTGACAAGGAATATTCTAATGAGTTCTATATGTGGGAGAGCATTAGATCAAGACAGAAGTTTTACTCCTTAGTGTCCCTATGAGAAGGGTGGGACCCACCACAGGATCAGAAGTACTGGCTTCTCTTAGGACATCTCATGCGATGGTCTACTCGCTTCAGTCCCCTCCATGAGGGCATGCTAATTACGGGATTCACTCTTGCCAGGTAGGATTTCAGACAGGTATCCCCCAAACCATATTTGGTATTACAATGTGTATTTGCAGGACACAATTCTAGAAAGGTGGGCCATCTCCACAGAATCACATAAAACCCTGGAAGATTTCAAGACAGAATAAATGATTTGTGCCGAAATAAATCCAGCCTTAAGTAGGTTTAGAGGGAGCATTAAAGGTAATAACCAGAATTTAGTAAATGACACATTTTACAAAGTAAGGGAAGCATGAGAAGAAGAGTACCTCCTACAAATCGAACAGCTAAAGTACTGTTGATAGGAAACCTGAACAATAAAGAAACGTCTCTATAAATGTCACTCTCCTTCACTGCTTCCTATTCATTACTCCAAAATGTTCACTTCATGTGTCAATTGTGTGTGAGTTCTTCCAATCCCAGAAACCTCTCACCAATCGCCATATCGACTTGTCCGGAAAGTAAACACGTGCTTGTGGAATAAAGTGGTGAGTCCCGCGGGGCAGAGGCGTTGGGTTCATTGTGTAGGAAGGACCACCCTCTTCCCCAGCGTGGGTATTGTAGACGGCCACACCTACGTCGGTTCCCAAGCCTTTCTTTGAAGCTTTCCTGACTTTAATAATCTGTTTGTGTCTGAGTGATGTTGAGAAAGACAAGACTGGGAAGAGGAGAAAAGAAGGAGTGGTAGGGGAAGAAGTGGACGGAATAGGGAAGAAAGAAAGAGTCCACAGAGTCTGGGGTAAGTGGCATATTGGGTCTTTGGGCATAAACAGGAGATTTAAAGACTCTTTTAGATATAAAATGATGTAAGAACAGCTTTTAATGTAAAAGCAGATTTTGTTTTTGACATCAAGACGCACAGGCAAATCTGCACTGTTTCAGATCACTGCAGCCCAAGCTCACAGAAAGCCCCTGGCAGGAGGAATGCCATTAGCTCAGTGGGCTGCACATCAGTGGGCCCTCCAGCAGGTGTCCGAACGCAGAGATGGCAATGTCTGAACCTCGGATGCTATGTTTGGTTATGTAGCTTCGGCTCAGTCTCCACAGCAACCACCAGGACTGTCCAATCTGGGATAGGGGGTCCCCACTAACACTGGAGAATCCCAGCTGCACCTGCTGTAAGCCACAGTAATTAGAGACAAGGCACAGAAAGAAAAGATTGGCGGCAATGAGAGGAGCGATGAGCTCTGGAGAAAAGATTAATGCCCAGGATCCACTTTTTGGGACACAGAACATGTCCTTCCAACAACCTTAGGCAAAACTGTGAGACTCTGTGCTTCATTGAGACACACAACCTGACCGTCATCTTTCCCCAGCCGTGGTGAATGTGATACCGTGACTTTTGACCAGTCATAGGGGTCAACATTTCACACATGAGAACTTGGTCACAGCTGTGCACACTGTCACCTGTTAAACTAACTTGTGTACATTGCTGCTTCTACAGACGTTGGGTTTAACTGCCATTTAAAATGTGATTAATATAGAGGTGCCTGGGTGACTCAATCGGTTGGGCATCTGCCCTCGGCTCAGGTCATGATCTCAGAGTCCTGGGATCGAGTCCTGAGTCAGATCCCTGCTCAGCGCAGAGTCTGCTTCTCCCTCTCCCTCTGCCCCTGCTCCTTCTCTCTCTCTGTCTCTAATGAATAAATAAAACCTTTTAAAAATATTTTAAAAAATAAAATGTGATTAATATAATTAGGCAATGATTTATCATTGAAAGGGAAAATTGTGGTATATGCAAAAATGCAAATGAAGAAACGAAGAAGGGCACCTGGGTGGCTCAGTCGGTTAAGCATCTGCCTTCGGCTCAGGTCATGATCCCAGGGTCCTGGGATCAAGTCCCGCATCTGGCTCCCTGCTCAGCGGGGAGCCTGCTTCTCCCTCTCCCTCTACCTGCCACTTTCCCTGCTTGTGCTGTCAAATAAATAAATAAAATCTTAAAAAAAAAAAAAGAAATGAAGACGTGTCACAAATACTCACTGCCCCAAGACTGAACTTTCCTATTTTCTTGCAACTAATAACTAAAACCTTACAGGATTCAAGCAAGCAATACAACACAGTAGATGAAGTTGTGTCATGTGATTACTGGTAAGTGAACAAAAGGAGTCACAAAATGCAAGTGAACACAAAAGAAATCACCAAAACTCCTGGACCAAATAAAAGGTATTATAAAACAACAAGATATTAGTGGGACCAAATGATGTTTCTTTTTTTTTTTTTTAAAGATTTTATTTATTTATTTGACTAACAGAGAGAGAGAGCACAAGCAGGGGGAGCAGGAGAGGGAGAAGCAGGCTTCCCGCTGAGCAGGGAGCCCGATGCAGGACTTGATCCCAGGACCCTGAGATCATGACCTGAGCTGAAGGCAGATGCTTAACCTACTGAGCTGCCCAGGTGCCCCCAAATGATGCTTCTTTTATGAAAGATCATCACTGAGCCTGTGTCATGATTAAATATATATATTTTTTTATTTCTTAAGGTTGCATAAAAATGGATTTTCCACCCATGGTTTCTTAGGTTCATTAAAATCTCTTCTATAAATTCATGCTGGCTCTCTACAAACCCCCTTTCTTCTCCATACTGACACATCTTGATAGTTACTTTTGGGGGCGGCCCCTGCGTTCCCTAACCTGCATTCAAGAAATGATTAGTGACTTCTTAAACTGATCCATATGTTACAGAAAGTGAGCCTGTGATTATAAAGAATGAAGTATTTATTATCAGTGGCTATATGGAGGTCTGCCAAGACCACAAAAAAGATAAACTCAATGTGACTTTCGATTACCTCTAACATCAAATGTGCACACAGAACTTCTACAGACATGAAGTGGGATGGAAGAAGCTTCTGTGCTATTTGTTTTTCTCAATGAAATCAGAACCAAGGTAATTTTCCAAAAGAAGTGAGTTGTTGGAGGAGGGGATGGACGAGAGTGATGAACATTTGGATTAGCTACTGAAGGAACATGAGAGCTGAAGTAAGTAGAAGTATCCTGGTAGGATTGGTGGGTGGTATAGATGTTTACCTGAGGTTGAGAGCTATGGGGATTCATAGGAACACCATTCTACATGATTGTGTGATTTTTTTTAATATTTCATTTATATATTTGAGAGAGAGAGCATGAGCAGGGAGGAGGGCAGAGGACAAGTGGACTTCCCACCAAGCACAGAGCCTGATCCCAGGACTCGGGGATCATGACCTGAGCCAAACTCAGACACCCAACTGACTGGGCCACCCAAGCACCCCAGATTGTGTGATTTTCTCTAGCAGTACCCACCACTGAAATGACACGTCCAAGTAGGCAGCTTTAGGGCTTGATGAATTCAGTTAGAAATCTGCAGCCAGAGATTAGCCAAAGGGTAAAAAAAATAAAGCTATTGACCAAAAAAAAAAAAAAAAAAAACACCAAAAAACAAAAACAAAACAAAATTAAGGGGCGCCTGGGTGGCTCAGTCGTTAAGCATCTGCCTTCAGCTCAGGTCATGATCCCAGGGTCCTGGGATCGAGCCCCACATCGGGCTCCTGGCTCGGCGGGAAGCCTGCTTCTCCCTCTCCCATTCCCCCTGCTTGGGTTCCTGCTCTTGCTATCTCTCTCTCTGTCAAATAAATTTAAAAAAAAAATCTTAAAAAAAAATTAAAAGAGGAAGGGCCAGTGCAACAGTGCTTCCAACATTGGGGGTTCAAAGAACCACCTGCGGAATCTGTTAGACATTGAGGTTCTCTGGGACAGACTCAGTGGATCTAGATCTGACCCTGGAATCTGTAGATTGACAGATGCCCCAAATGCTTCTTAGAATGTGACACTTGTGGTAAACTCTAGGACAACAGATTGTCTGAATCTTGAGGGATTACAGACTGAAAGTCTGGTGATGAAAGATAAAGAGCAGGTGTAGAGCAGACCAGTTGTAGAAAGCAAATAAAAGCATGAAAATGGTAAGTGTTTTACGGTCAGAGTGGAAAAGTGCGGCTTAAAAAGTGTAAGGGAGAAGAGTTCCTGTGGATGATAGGTCCCTGGTGTGCCAACAGTTGGAACCGTTTCGACCCCAAAGGGAGAATTTTATTACATAAGAGTAATTGTCAGTAGCGAATCCCATCCTGCACCACCCAGACGTCCCCACACCTCCATGGCTGAAATGAACATTCCTACTCAGAGTGTTGAGTGTGGACAGTTCATAGCCAAACTCCACCTTTCCCCACCTGGAAACCGTACTCGGTGGAAGAGACGTTACCTAACCCACGCCACACTCCAGGGAGAAGCTCACATCGAGTGACTGGTCTGGTCGATGCTGTGGTACAAAGGACCAACCTCCTTGTCCCAGTCAGGAAAACTTCCAAGACATGCCCAGCTCCAGATCATGCTGTGATGTCCATGCCAGCCCAACTCCTGCCCTGTGCTGCGTCCTTCACTCCCCCTCGGGGTCTGATCCTGGGAACATCACCCAGTAAAGTTCTGAGCCCACATCTCCAAAGCTTAGAATATGCTTCATGAATAACACAACCTATGAAAACCAATCGCCTTCCCATATTCATCCAGAAGGAAAGAATGAGTTTTCTCTAATTGAGAGGCTTTTGGAAAAAGCCAAGTTACAATAAAGCCAAGTAGGTAGGAAGCACATCTCTTGAAAACGGTGAGGGTGTTGAAGGAATTAACCAAGTGGCAGCACGTAGAAGTGAGCTCTTCCGGTGTAGAAGATGCAGGTGGACCCACGGGAAACAGCAGGTGAGCTGGTGAACATTCTCACCCAAGGACAGATCTCGTTAAGTCCCCACAAGCTCTGCCTCAGTGGGCCAAGCTAGCTTAGGATGCATTACAACTTCACTTCCTGAAACTAAGAGAATTGTATTCTCCTGAAAGTGTTCACCAAAGAAAAACCCAGTGTTGTTTCAATAGGTTTCAACTTGTTATTGGTGGTTATTTTTCATTTGTGCATTTTAAAAGCAACTTTGTGGTGAAGGCTGTGTACCAAACAATTGAAAGAACAAGAGAAATCCTTTTCTTAAAAAATATGTCAGCACCATTCCAAAGCTCCTGTGAGGAATTAAAGTCATTATCAAAGCAGAAAAAAATGCAAGAGCAATGTGGAAAAACAATTTAAACACACAATGATTCTTAATTACATCCTTTGCTAGAGTTCTCTGGAGAGGCTAGGATAGGATGCAAATTTACAACTCGCTGAAGTATACTTTAACCTTTAATGACTGGCAATATTTAGGAGACTTCTCTGGTCTTTTCTTTCCCTAATTCTTGTTGTTTCTGCTGCTGTGTTTTTATTGTAGGATGTTTTAAACATGAACAAAACAGAAAAATTCATCAAGAGAAATTCTAGCAAAATCTGAAAGCATGCAGCCAGCCACTAAAACAATGACGTCATCAGCTCTCTTAGTTACATCAGGATTCAACCCTGCCCTACCTGGTAGTGTGTAAATGCTGCCCCTACTCACAGCAACTGGAAACCACTTTATTAGTATATCAAAATGTTGGGAGGGCGTTTAGAATTCTGACTTCTCCACAGGTCATCAGCTGAGCGGCGTAGGATTCCAGACCTCTCTGAGACCTTCTGCATATGACTAACATCACCTCTGTGCAAAGCATTTGCTTCAGTGGGCATTTCAGTCAATCCCTCTCTGTGAAAGTATAAGGTCTATCCAAATACGGCCAAGCCGTTCTCTAAACACAACCAGGACAAGAAAAGGGACTCAAAATGTGTTTCTAAATACCCACTCAAAAAATTTGTAAACTGTAGAATTCTGACTCACATGATACCATATAATTACAAATCACTGAAGACCTTTGAGGGTCATTTAATCCATCTTCTTGCTGAAAACAAGACAAATCTAACTCGTTAATGACATGTAATTGTCTTATAATACAAGGAACTTTCCAAGGGAAAGAGTTTCAGCATCTCGGTAATATGCTACCCTGTTCTCATTGAGTTTTCCATCCCTGAATCCCTGCTGAAACCTCTCAAACGAACACAGAGCAAAGTAGTGACGAGTTATTAAAGTTCAGACTTTCTGCATGCTAACATCCTCTTCTCTAATTAACAAAATCCTCTAATCACTCTCTCCAAAACATGTACAATGCCTAAGAAAAAAAGGTCAAAATTGGATGAGGACACAACACAGGGTCCATCCTGTGTAAGTATGAAGAAGGAAGATCACATAGACATTATTCAGTTCCATAACACTCAGGGTGGTAGGACCAAGAGGATGATGCAAACAACCCACATCTTGGAAGTGAACGTCAATACGGGGAACTTTTTGAAAAATGCTCATCAGTGTCTGAGGAGAAAGGAAAAGTGCAGAGTGGGTTGGGAGGGAGGATCTAAGCATCCCATGATAGCACTAAACCTCAAAACCACTCCGCCTAGGACTCTCTGTACACACGGGGTTACTCATTGTTGTAGATTTGAATCACATGTGAAAGCCATCAGCAATACTGGTAACACAAGACTCTAAGGAACATTCTAGATCATTGTGAGAATTGCGAGAGTTAATAGAGACTCAAGCCCAACGTTCTCCCTGTGTAGATGAAGACACTGGAGCCCAGAAAGGCTAAAAATGTGCAATCCATTGCTGATTCAAACAAAAAAAATATTCTGATAGAAAGCATGCCTAACTTGGGAGTCACAAGAACCTATTGCACATTCCAGGTCCCTTATAAAATGCAAGCTTTTGAAAAGAAATCAATTTCTTCTTTTCTAAAATGACAAGAAGAGTGTTTCTGTAAGATGGACACAGAGATATTTATGAAGACCATCTGTGATCATCTCAAGTCAAAGCGGTAGTCTAGCTGGCAAGATGCAAAATCCATCAATATGAATGATTTGCACATAAGAGGTGACTGTTAATAATTTAGAAGGTCTCAGAGAGGTCTGGAGTCCTGGGTGGCTCATGTAATTAACTACGGAGATGTCAGAATTCCAAGAGCCCTTAAGAAGTTTTGATATAATAAGGAAAAAAAAAATCGTTTTCCATTGCTTATGAGTAAGATCAATCTTATGAATTTCTACATTATTTGGTTGTTTCAAGTCTTTCCAAAGGCACAATATCCACGTAAAGCATAATATCAGTATAGTTCTTCAACACAGTGCTGCACTAAATTAAATTCATAAACCCATAACCCCCTTTTGGGGAACATGAAAATCCAATAACATCGAACACTATTTCTTTCGGGTTCCTGCACCCAATTTCAATGTGGGATGAGCTGTGGGATTCCCACCCCACCAAGCAGCTCTCAGACATCAGCAGGGTGTGGGACAACTTAACTCAATTCTGACACTGTCCACTCAGAGCTACCATCAGATTCCACAGGCAAAGGGCTCAGGCCTCCACGACTGCCCCCCACCTCCTCTTCAGATGCCAATCGTCAAGTGCAGATTATTACCTGTGCTTCTGAGCACCATGCTAAAGACCCAAGTTTCCAACAACCCCCTCCTTGGGTTTGACTGATTTTCTAGAGCAGCTCACAGAAAGAGAAACGTTTTACTAGGTGACCGTTTTTTAATAAAAGGTTGTACCTCAGGAACAACCAGATAGAAGAGATACTTGGGGCAAGGTATGGGGAAAGGGGATGGAGCTTTCAGGCCCTCTCCATGTTCCTCACCTCCATGTGTTCACCAGCCCAGGAGCTCTCTCGACCCTCCTCTGTTGGGTTTTTCTGGAGGCTTCATGACATAGGCATGATTGATTAAATCTTGGCCACTGGTAACTGATTCAACCTGTACACCTCTCCCCTTCCCGGAGGTAGGGGGAGGCTTGAAAGTTCCAACCCTCTACTCACAGGCTGGGGCCACTAGCAACCTGCCCCCATCCTTAGGTTACTTAGGGGCTTTCCAAAAGTCACCTCATTAACGTAACAGAAGACACCGCCATCATTCCTGTCACAGGAAATTTCAAGGGGTTTGAGCCAGGAACCAGTGGATGAAGACCAAATACAAGAGGAATATATTTTGGTCACCTGAATTACCAAATATATATTCCTTATAAATCACAATGTCACAGTATTCTTAATATTATTTAAAATTCCAAAGGAAATATACTGACCGTAAGTTTCCTAGGACTGCTGTGACAAAGCACCACAAACCAGGTGGTTTAGACAACAGAAATTGACTGTCATAATTCTAGAGGCTAGAGGTCTTACTTAGATCAAGGTGTCAATATGGCCATGCTCTCGCTGAGAGCTCCAGGGGAGGATCCATTCCATGCCTTTCTCTTAACTTCCCATGTTTCCTTGGCTTTTGACAGCCAGTCTACCCTTCACGTGGCCTTCTACTCGTGTTCTCACATCTATGAGCATCTGTGTCCAAATTTCCCCTTTTTATAAGGACCCAATCATATTGCATCAAGGGCTCACCCTGCTCACATATGAACTCATCGTAACTAATTCCATCCCCAGCAACTGTTTCCTAATCAGGTCATCTTCTGAGGTACTGAAGGTTAGGCCATCAACTTACGGATTTGGGAAACGGGGGACACAATTCAACCCGTAACAGTGACAAAAATAAAGCCATGGGGCAAATGCTATGTTGTTTGAACCACACCCCAACCTGCACCCCAGTTGAGGACCCCTGCCTTAATATTTTCATGCATGTTTCCCATTGGCTTCAAAAATCACTGTCAGTGTGTATTCCTTAACTCCTTGCCACCTCCAGGCATATGGCAGAGCACAGTGTCTCACTCTGACCCATCTGTCTCTCCATCTTGCTGACAACAACTTGTCCCTTGCCTGTCTTTACATAAAGTACTTAATTCTTAGAGCATATGCTTGCATCATAAGGTGGCATTTGTTAACCATAATGTAGACCGTTCCGGATCAAAGAGTCCAGCACTTGGTGAAAACGGACCGCTTAAGTAAGTGTGGAACAGCCACACATTCACAATGAGATGGTTCTCGTCCAAGGTGATAAGTCTATTCTTACCATGTTCTTTCTACCCTATGTCCATACCCTCAACTTGACATTCTTCACTTTCCTTCCATAACTGGACCGTAACTACTTATGAACTATGAACTATCGTCTTTAAAGTTCCCCTTAAGGATTCTTCATCCTAGACCTCCATCCTAGACACATATGGTCAGAGGAGGCACTCATGGGCTCCTTCCCCCATCAAGTTGGAACCATAACCTAGGTTTCAAAAGACAAAGCAGCCAACAGCTATTCCAATCCTCTCCCTTGACAAATGAATACAGTAAATCTGAGTGCATCCTCAGGAACATTTCTGCCATGGGAGCCACCGCTGACTCCTCTTTCATAAGCTAAATTCTACATAACCCTGAATGAAGGCAGGCTGGTTAGAAGCAGAAAGCAGGGGCCAAGAGGCAGAGAACAGAGGACTGAGTGTGAGAACGGGGCACATCTTACCGAGCAGAGAGAGGCACCAGAGAGAAACCCAGCACATAGAGAAGTCAACAGCAGCGGTTCTCAAAGTGGGGCCCTGACGCCAGAATCACTGGCTGGATGCTTGTTAGACACGCAGATGCTGGGGTCTCACTCCAGACCTGCAGCGTCAGAAATTCTGGGGGTGGGTACAGCAAGCTGTGTTTTGATAGGCCTGGTGGGCGATTCTGACCTTTGCTATAGCAGCAGAACCTCACTGGGAAGGGAGAACAGTTCATCTTACTTTGCTATCCCCGACTCCATGAAGTATCACTCCAAATGGTTCTTTCTTCTCTCTCGCCAAGTTTACCAAGTAAACGGAGTCCTCCATCCAGCTTGCAGGTGTCCTAGCATTCCAGTGATTGAAACAGACAATGTTCTGCATCCAGCAATACACTGATCTCCGGATGTGTGTGTGCGCGCACACGCACGTGGTCAAGTCTGTGTCTGCACAGGTTGCTCAAGGAGAGGACATCTGGCCCAGAGTAGGCCAAGTGGCCTCCACTCTGGCTTGGCCTCACCTCCGTCTACGGGCATCTTCGTAAGAAACAACTCTGGGAAGATGTTACTTATCGCTCAGGATAACAGTGAGGACAAAAAGAAAGAGGAGTTTAAAGGCACTCTCAGATCTCCCTCCTATTTTTCACAGTGGATGCTTGACAGCCGTGAGGCTTGACAGGTGTGATCTGTTGTTCTTAATAAGCAGTTCCCACAAGGCACATTACTGCCTGGCTTCTGGCATGTTGACCGGCAGAGGATTAATTGTAAGTTACAGAGCTAATTACTCACAAGCATTAACAGTAGCCAGAGAGAAGTTGTTTCTAGAGAGCAGGAGCTGAATTCTATTGCTATTATGGCGAGAACCATCTGAAAATTTCTACTTGCACAAACATACAATACCTCATAAAGAAGAATGATTTTTTCCATTTGCATTCCTACAGAATATTTTAGTAACACGTTTTATAATACATTAAGTCCTAGAAGTACTTATTCTAACACTAAAGCAAAATCTACTACCTTGATATACACTGACAGGCCAGAAGTTTCAGGATTTTAGTTGACTTTAATTTGTAGTGGGGAAAATCTAAGCAGAAAAGAAAAAAATACCAGAACTACATGTTTTTCCCATTCTAACTGACTTGAATTCAGATTGTTGTCACATTGTTTGCTTGTGATATATGCTTTTTCATGGTGCTAAGTTATGTGTTATTCATTAGAGAGTGCAGAATAATTAATCAAACTAAAATCAAGTACCTTGTAGTCAATTATACCCTGACTTACATGATAGTCTAGCCCATTCATCACAATTCTGGGTTATTTTAATATGAACTTCAAAAGATAGCATGCTTTAATGAGAGACCACTTGAGAAAACATGATGAATTAAATGTGATACAAGACGAAGAGAAACAACCCCAAGAAAAGACCGCACTTTGCAAAAAAAATCAATTCCAAGAAAAATGTATTATCTGCAGAATTATAAGCACCCAGCATCTGGGAAGTCAGGTATGTTTTCATAATAGAATAGATGACCTAGAATTCAGTGCCCTTTTCTCCTTAGACAATTCTTATCCAGGATTTCAAATTTCACTCAAAAATTCTACTGAATCTATTCTTATGCATCATAAGGGAATAGAAAATCTCTAAGTGATGAATGCATATAAGATATCTGAATTTCATTCTCTATCCACAGAACTAAGCACTGTCAAAGAAATTTCAGAGGATACATTTTTTAAATTAAAGAATTAAATTTAAAAAATTAAAAATTTTTAATTACTTTTTTCAAAAGAAATTTTAATTTTTAGAGTTTTAGGTTCATAGCAAAATTACAAGAAAGGTGCAGAGATTTCCCATACATCCTCTGCCCCCACACCTCACAGCCTCCCCCGTTATCAACACCCCCCACCAGAGGGTACATTTGTTACAACTGATAAGTCTACGCTGACACATCCTATTTCACCCAAAGTCCATAGCTTACACTAGGGTTCACTCCTGGTGTTGTGTGTTCTATGGGTTTGAACAGATGTATGAAGACCTGGATCCACCATTACAATATCAAGTAATTAGTTTGACTGCCCTGAAAATCCTCTGTGCCCACCCTATTCATTCATCCTTCTCCTACCCGAAACTGACAAACACTTATCTGTTCACTGTCTCCCAAGTTTTGCTTTTTGAAGAATGTCATATATTTAGAATCATTGTATTGAGCCTTTTCAGATTGGCTTCTGTCACTTAATAATATGCATTTAAGTTTATTCCATGTCTTTTTGTGGCTTGATAACTCATTCCTTTTTAGCACTGAATAATATTCCATGTCTGGATGGCCCACAGTTTATTTATCCATTCACCTACTGAAGGCATCTTGGTTGCTTCCAAATTTTGGTAATTATGAATAAAGGTGTATAAACATCCACGGCAAGGCTTTTATAAACATAAATCTTCAATTCATTTGGGTAAATAACAAATAGCCCAACTGTTGGATTGTATGATAAGAGTATGCTTTGTGTTGTGTTAAAAAATAAAATTTGACAGAGTAAATTTAAGATCTAATTGGCTTTATTAAGCAATTCATGAACCCAGGCAGCATCCCATCTGGTAAGAAGAGAGATGCTCTGAGTATTGCACAAAATGGAAGGTTTTCATAGGAAAGGGTAGAGCAGGAAGTTCTTATGGAAGGAGAGGTAAGGATTATTATACTTTCTTTTTGTGGAGAAAGGAATAGGAGGGTTTTTATCATGTAGATTACATCACTAGAGCTGATCAGGAAATTTCAGGTCCACGGTTAAAAGCTCCCATTCCTGAGACAGGCTGAAACTGTAATTAAGTCTTGGTTTGCTGTCCGGGACAGCCAATGACTCCCATTTGGGGCTTGCTGTTTCTTACGGTTTGTTTCTTTTAACATAAATGGCCACGCTGTCTTCCAAAGTGGCTGGACCATTCTGCATTCCTTCCAGCAGTATCTCATCGTTGTTTTAATGTGCGTTTTCCCAAGGACCTCTCACATGGAGCATCTTTTCACATGCTTGTTTGCCACCTGTGTAATTTCTCTGCTGAGCTGTCTGCTGAGGTCTTTGGCCTCAGGTTGTTTAAATTACTCTTTTTTTTTTTCCCCCTTGGGCTTTCAGACCAGCCTCTGAAGCACCAAGGATCAAAGGTACACACTATTCATTTCTGAACCCCCAGATTCTTCAGCACCAGGCACTCATTCGGTGCCCAACTCATCTTAACAACAACAGCCAATACTGCTGGGGAGACAAGACTTCTTCAAACGGAAAAGCGGTTTAATTGCAAAGAAATTCCCAGAGAATCAGACTTCAGGAGCAGCTCACAAAATTAAAAAAAAAACAAAAAACTAAAAATTTTTAAATTAGGTATTTGAAGGAAAAGATGCAGTATAACTAACTTAGTCTGCTCCTAACTGGAAAAACAACAAAAAACCCGTATTTTCTTTAAGGATCACATCCACAAATGCTAGGACATAACCTTGGAATCAGCATTATTACTTTTTTTTAATTTAAATTTTGGGTAGTTAACATCCAGTGCAATATTGGTTTCTGGAGTGATACCCAGTGTGGAATCAGCATTATTATTAAAGACCCAGACACAGTTGTTTCCTTTCAGGAGAATGTCTGCCATAGAATGGAAGCAAAGCATTTTTTTTTCTAATTACATTTCATAAAAACAAGTGCTTTTTTTCTTTTCTAAATTCTCAAATGGAGACATAAATGAGCACCTTTCCAACTCTCACACTGTAAGTGAAACAGAACGTGGTTAATGCAATCAACTTGTTCGTTTCTGCCTCGGAGTTTATTCCTTCACACAGGATACATGAATATGGAATAAAAGACTCATGTATACGTATCTGTAAATGTGTTCAGATATAGATACACAAATCTAAATACAGATACGGAACTAGAGAGACACACAGATCCAGGGAAATGTAAAGTAGAAAGAGACAGAACTACCCTAGTGGTTTTCAGCATGGGTGATTTTGCCCCATAGCGGGTATTGATTCCAGGGTTTGGAGATAACCTCTATAGCTAGATATAGATTTTGTTTGTCATGACTGGGGTGGGAGGGATACTACTGGCATCCAGTGGGTCAAGACCAGAGATGGTACTAAACATCCTAAAATGCACAGGGCAGCCCCACAACACAGAATCATCTGGCCCAAAATGTCAATGGCGTCAAGACTGACAAACCCTGAACTAGGCACGTATGGATAAATACACAGACATATATATGCAAATAAAAACTTTTTTTTTTTTAAAGAGTTTATTTGTTTGTCACAGAGAGAGAGAGCACAAGCAGCGGGAGTGGCAGAGGGAGAAGCAGACTCCCTGCCGAGCAAGGAGCCTGACTCAGGACTCCATCCCAGGACCCTGGGATCATGACCCGAGCAAAAGGCTGAGCCACCCAGGTGCCCCGCAAATAAAAACTTTTTAAAAAAGATTTTGTTTTAAGTAATCTCTATACCCAACGTGGGGCTAGACCTCACAACCCCGAGATCAAGAGTCGCACACTCTACCTAATGAGCCAGCCAGGAGCCCCACATGCATATAAAACTTTAGCCCTAATTTCATATGGTTGTTCAAAAAAGGAGTCTCCTTTTTTTTCCCTGAAATTGTGGAGTAAATAATGGGACTAGACTACACAAATCTTGCCCTCCTAAAAATAGGTTAAAAATATCATACAAGTCCACGGCTCTTGATTAATAGATCAAAATACAAATGGATGTCCCTTGTAAGGTAGTCTCACCTCTAAATATGTTTTCCTATGGTCAGTGTAATACTTAACACGTGAATACATTCCGTCCAGAATTTTTTTAATTTCTCTGCAGCTGTGGAGGACATGATCTCATAATCCCGGATACAAAAATGTACACACAACAACAACACAGGAAAGATGTTCCCTACTTTCTTTTAGATTCTGGCCCAATGGGAAAATAACTTCCCAGATGTACGCCATTTCTGGAATGATCGGCAAATGGGTTTGGCCGTGCTTTCAAAATTGTACAGCCAAGTGTCAAAATAAAAAGAGGCCCGAGGGGGCGGTGGGGGGAGGGGGGAGGAGAACAGAAAGGGAGAATGAATTTCTATTCAAAGATGTGCTGCAGAACTCCACCAAACCTCTGCAGAGGGCCCACTATGGCCCAGGAAATAAGAAAGGAACTGTAGGTTACACACGTTAGATTGTAAAGGCACAGTTCTTGTTCCGAGGGGCTGCGATAGCCCAAAACACGGAAGAGAAAATGGGAAACAAAACGCCCACCTTCAAACAATGACCGCTTCTAATGGTGGACACGGTCTTAGGTTATTTCTCTGCACTTCCTTGCCACAGAAGAAATCTAAAGGAATCACAGTTACCAAAACACAGCACAGCAACCCACCTCCAAGGTTTTGCTCCTTCTTTCAGAAAGTAATCAGGAGCGCCTGGGTGAGGCAGTCGGATAGGCATCCAACTCTTGGTTTAGGCTCGGGAGTGGGATCGAGCCCTGGAGTGGGATCGAGCCCTGCATCGGGATCCGAATTAAGCAGAGTCTATTTGAGATTCTCTCTCTCTCTCCCTCTACCCCTCCCCCACCACAACTGTGCTCTCTCTCTCTCACTCTCTCTGCCAAATAAATAAATCTTTTTTTAAAAAAAAGTAATCAGTAACTTCTGTGTAAACTTGGCATTCTTAAAATTAAGAGGCTTCATTTCAACTCTAGGAAGCAAGCCCCAAGTTTGTGCTATGATGCAATCCGTAACTTTCCCTTTTCTTGAATCACCCAAATAGCAGGCCTCTTGGGCAACCCTGGTTCAACCCCGGGGCCTGGACACCACTGGATCGCCATATAGCTGGGGTGGTCTTCTGCTCACTTCATAAAAGGTTGTGCGCAAAGCACTGCTCACTAGGGGAAATGGCCAATCGGCGAGGGATCCCGGTTGAAAATAAGTAGCTTGCCACGAAGGACAGGCGGTGGAAATCTGAGTTATCGCAAAAGAAACTGCTTGCACGCAAGTTTGTTGGGAAACATTTCTACATTTCCAAATGCGGGGGATATTATTATTATTATTCCCTCATGAGGGTAAAGGGGCTTGGTATTTGCATCCTACAGGGATCCGCTCATCAGTTGGAAAGCAAGCTAACGGCCCTGAAATGCCAAGCTCCTCGCCATATTTGGTTTCTTATAACAGCACTTGGGAAACCTGTCCCGGGCACAGGACGACATATTAATATAAGGTGCGTACCCTCTTTTAAATCTCTCCTGGCATTTTGCGTTTGCACGTCTCTTTGTCAATTTTCTTTGCAGTCCACAAAGTGTCACAGTATACATTTCAAAAGATTGCCCTTCCTTGCTGTGGTGTAGGCATTTAAAGACAGGAGCTGAGACATTTATTTAAGTCTAAAAAAGAGCTGTCTCTCTCAACTATGTTGAGAAAAATTAAACAAGAGTGGATGCACGTACATGGCATGAACCCAGTAGGAACACAGTGAATAGGTAAAACCACCTTGAACCTGAAAGCTTTATTCTTGTTTGCATTTAGACTTTCTCAACTGTTTCAGCCTTTCTTTCAGAAAAGCTGTCAGTAAGTAACCTCCCAACTAAAAATGTAACCCATCTGGTTTGTTTTTAGATAAGCACGTCACTTGCATTACAGGGAGTAAGGAACACCAAAAATAATTTTATGTGTTTCAAACATATGAATTATTAGTGCATTATAAAATTACAGTGGATTGAAAGATGGTGTAAAAAATAAGGGGAAAAAAATCTCTGAAGTTCATAAGTAAATGAATTCCCAGTATTTCTCTGGTCCCACGTGCTGGTAGGATTAATGACATTTTTGGAAAGTGATGAATTTCTTTGCAAAATTAATGTTTCTTGTTTCATTAAAGGGACACTTGTATTTTTATTTCTGGGCTCATACAATCATCACTTCTTTGGACATAACAGAGATTAACTATGAAACTTTAAAAACCATCAGTGATGATTAGATGCTAAATTAAGGGAAACAAGCATTTTCGTTGGCTGGAGGTAACTTGAGATCCTGTGCATACCAAGCAGGAAAATGCACTTCCCCAAGATAAAGATTCGGATCACCATACATCATACAATTTAAGTGGTCCCAACTTACCCACCTTACCTCTCAAAGAAAGAAGGCAAGATGAAAAACAAAATTATGTATTTTTGAGGTCACTGTAATAGAGTATTTTCTCAAGTTGGTGGGATATTAGTAACTCAGAGAGTAAAAAGCTTATTAAGTGACAAATGTTACAGTTTAAAACAAAAAGGTAAATACAATGTGAATTTAAAGATTCCCCCTCTTGATAGGCTATGGTTTCTCAGATTCCCCTCAGGATAGATTTGAGCCCTCGGTGTATGAAAGAACCCCAATTTATCAGCATGTTCTTTTCATGTGCAGCCCTCCTCACTGTCCAATCTTTATATCTTACAGAGAAGCTGGAAAGAATCATAAAGTATAAACACACTCCCAGAAGCAAAACAAAAACAAAGACAGCCAGCAGAGAAGGCACAGTGAGTTCTTGAAAGTAGCTGTCATGTACATACGAGCTCCAGTCACCACTTGCAGATACTCCAAACATGTCACCCCACCATACAGAAGCGCAACGGCAGCCAGGAAGCAAGAACGAGGCTGAAGTCCCCAGACCGCTGTTCCTCCCAGACAGCAAACTCAGACTCTGTGACATCGAGGAGCCCAGCTATTTCCAAAACATTTCTGCAAGGATCACAGTAACACTCTGCTATTTTGCTAGACGAGTCAAAGTGGTGGTGGACAGAAACAAAACCCACTTACAGGAGTAAAACAACTCTTCATCTATGAAATTACGATTGTGCATTAAACCATCACGTATGAGGATTTTAAATGATACATGATTCTTATAGTTTCTTTCTTCACTTCAAAACTCTGGGCAACTATTTGCTTCAACGTCTGTCTCTCTCTCTCTCTCTCTCTCTCTCTCTCTCTAGCAGAAAATAAAGCTCTGGAGGGCAGGAAGTACATCTCGCTTATGCTGGGTTCCCTAGAACCTAAGATACTTGAAACATGATTGTGTTTGACAGATTCTTATTGGTTGGAAGAAAAATGTGGATGGTTAAATGCATAAGGGATGGGTGTTGATGGACTGGTATTTTTTAAGGCCTTTTTGTCATGCCATTACTCTTCCAATTATCCACAACTGTGCTACTCTCTGGTTCAGTGGTGCCTCAGAAGCCAATGAGAAATGTAGGAATATCTCCCTCAAAATCACCATGATTCTCAATTACATTACAGTTGATATTTCCACTCTGTCTTCTCTCACTGTTAACATCCTAAGAAGCAGGGTCATTTTATATAAATACTTGGGAATATGACAATTAGTGCTTGAGTTGTTGCTGTAAAGCCTTGGTTACCTTGCTTCCAGACCTTCAGTTTTCTTATCTGTAAAAGAAAAATAACACTCGCGACCTCACAGAGTTGCTGAGGAGGTCAAACAGATATTTTATGTGAAACTACTTTGTCAACACCGAGACACTGTAAAATGCAATGCCAAATACATTCTAACCTGTGGCTCAGTAACTGAGGAGAGTTTCTTAGTTTGGGTCCACCCCCCCAAGTTCAGACTGGGGTCCTGTTGTAGGCATGATGGCGAGGAGACGTAACGGGCAGCCTCCTTCTTACGCTCATCTGGGGCTCTTTCTTAGGGGCGCTGCAAGAGCTCCATAAAGATCAGATGAAGAGCATTAGACCTGCCACAGTGTAGCCTATGGTTCAACCAGAGCAGCAAGAACCAAGAAGAAGAGCTGTACACACAACTCCAAGTGTAATGGCCTGGGCATGTTCTTCACCTGATCTGCAGAGCAAGGGACGTGAGCTTTGTTACAGCTCCCAGGGCCAAGTTCCCAAACGCTGGCTGCTAGCTGAGGGACTGATACTCTATCCTGTCCGTGAGGAGCACTCAGAGTCCCCAACAGACAGACCAAACTGTTGCAAGACTCTGCATTTACTCATGCCGGTTGCTCTGGGCTGGAGTAACCCAAAGTTTGCGGTTCAGCTCAAGTGTCATCTCCTTTAGGACGCTTTCCCTAAAGGGATAAGCTCCTTCCTCAGAGATCTCACACAAATAACTATCCTTGCAGTTACGTGCGGACCAAAGCTGTTTACAAGTCTCAGCCCCTACTAGACTCTAAGATCCCCATGAGCAGGGATCTTACAGTCTATCTTCAAAACCGCTGCAACCCATCCATATTAGCTGAAATAAATGGAATGGATTAAAGCAGTGGTGTTGCTTTTTTTTTTTTTTAAGGGAGAAATAGAATGAGCATCTACAGTCTGTGATGTACATTAATATGAGCCATAAACACTGCTCCCATATTCCTTTACTTATTGGCTATCAAGGATAACTACTTTTATCCAACTTCCTTCACCACCAGGGAAAGTGCCTCCTCTCACCATTTGGAACCAATGTGTGAACTCTAAGGATGTGGAGCCAATTCTAGGTCCTGGGGGGACGTGGCTCCCTGGCTGCTTGCTGAATAAATCCAAAGTTGGTTAATACCTGAACTAACTGCTCCTCTTTCTCATCTTCCCAGACCTGCAGAGGTACCGTGGTTAATGCTGTCCCCTCACCCCATCGACTGTCCACCAGCCATACAACTATCTCAAGCTTGCTTTAACAGTACATACATTTCACATGGACAGTGAAGGAGCATGATGTGCTTATACATCGGGCTCAAAATTTGAAACCTTTTTTTTTTCCACTGAAATCATCGGGAGATATAAACTAAATCCAAATAAAATGTTCTGACTCTAAGTGCTTCTTCATTTAGAAGTTTTTTTTTTTATTTGTATAAAATCTCAGGATTTCTTTTTAAAGGGACAGTGGGAAAAAGTCTGAGCTGAGAGTTCTGAAAGCTGGTTCTTTCTCTGCTTCTATCTACCATCTCTATGTGCTTGAACAAGTCATTTCTAAAAGCATCAAGTTGTCCAATCTGAAAAACAACCGTGTTGAGTTAGATCAGGAATCTCTTAAGGTTCGTAGGTGTCTGAGACTGGGTTTCCTAGAAGCAGAGGCTGAAAAGGGTCTTCCTGCATATGTGATATATTGGGGGAAGCCCTCAGTGGAAACAGAGAAGCAAGCAGGAGAAGGAGCTAAGCAGGGAAGGGATCTCAGCTGGAGACCTGCAGAAGCCTGGTCCCATGCAATGCTCTGGAGCACAAATTGTACCAAAGAGTTATTCCCACAGGGAACTGGCGTCCTATGGCCTCCAGCAGGGAGCCAATGGCAAGATCTGCCCTCATCAAGGGAGGAGGAGACACTGCTTTGCTGGCAAGATGGCGCCCACCGGCAGAAGGTTAGTTTCTAAGAGCGAGCAGCAGCTGATACAGGAGCTGGGGGTTAAAGAGGTGAGGGACAGAAGGTCAGCAACAGCATCTACTGAGAAGGAATAGGTGTCTGTGACCTATTTTCAATATTTCAGAGACTCCAAAAGAAATTACACATTTTCCTAAGATGATGGTCCACAGGTAACTAAAAGGTCAGGAAGACGTCTTTATCGGTCTGCTCCGTAATGCAGGCAACCTCCTGCTGATCTGAAGCTTGAAAGAGTTAGGGGTATCTTTGATTAATGTAAAGAGGAAAAACTGGGTCACACTTAATAAATGCCATATGTTGATAGACTACACACTTCCACACTCTGGGGTCCAGAGTATGTGAAACAGTAATGTGCGAGGCAGCCGACACTGGAACCCGAAAGGTCTGTGAGCTCAGACAGATCTTCCAAAGGATAAGTTATGCAGTAATTTGCACAAGGGCACTGCGATGGGGGCATGTGCAAGTTTCCCAGTCCTGTTTTTCATATATACAATGTATTCTGATAACATCAATATGCTCTTCCGATTGTTGTCCAAGCCCCCACGCTCAAGATTATGTGAGAGGAAAATTCTGTAAAGCACTGCCAAGTTATGCAAAGTAACCTGTCCATGCCTGAATTAATACAAGCAGAGCCCACTAAGCCTTTCATAAGCTTCTGCATCCCTACAGTTTTGTTGTTTAGAGGTTTGTTTGTTTTTTTTTTTTTAAGTAATCTCTACCCCCAACGTAGGGCTCGAACTCACAACCCTGGGATCAAGAGTCGCAGGCTCCACCCACTGAGCCAGCCAGGCGGCCCCTAACCCTACAGTTTTATACCCATTCGCAGACATATACGAGGATAGGTTATATAGTACGATCTGGGGAATCCATTTCAAAGAATAACAACCTCCTAATTTATGATTAAGCTTTTTTATGTGGAAACACACCAACATTAACTTTTAACTCTTTTAACTTAGGCCTTCAAACACACATATATGCATACAGGGTATTATATGTAAATACATACAGATGTATCTGAATATATACAATATTAAAACATATATAGAAGTATTTATTTCTTAATGATACGGTGCCCAAAGAAAAGAACAAGTCAGTAAGTGTTTTTTAATGTGTTTTTAAAATGTTCTATAATAGTCACAATAAGATAGACTTTTAAATCACATTCAAGGAGAAACACTACATTACAAACACAAAAATATGCCACGAATAGCCTAGTGTTTAGTTTTGGTTCAATTCAGAAATTCTTAGAAACACAGCCAGAGATCCAGGGAAGCCAGACCAGGAAATATCAAGGCCAAAGCTGAGGAGGGCCCTTCTTCCAGGGACTCTCTAAACACCTGGCCATTCTGGAGTGTCACTTAAACTCACTGCAGGGCAATGGGACATGCCAGGGCTGGGTAAATTCACCACAAAAGTGCGCCTCCAAAAGTCTCTGAGCCTCGGGCTGATCTGTGGCTGCTAAGGGTTTTTGATGCGATAATTGTTTATTTACTTTTTCTTGGACGAGAGGCTGGTCCTCTAAGTAGAATGAGCTAAACATCAGCTTAGTTCTTCCCTTTTGCCAAAACAAACAGCTTCCCATTACTGCTGGGGAAAGCCTCTGATCTCTCTAATCAGCTACCTAAGCGGACCTATCCGTGGTACTTTATAGGGTGAATAATGTCCCATTAAGCAAGAATCTCTTACCACTAACAAAATTCTAGACCCACAGGGCCCAGGCTGCCAGCAACCCGCTACTTATCTTCCAACGCGAAGATCCCGAGTGGTGCCGAATTCCGGCAAAGCAGCAGACACACTCCCTCCCTGCTCTGTTGCACTTCGGCTACGATTTGTTCTCAAGTCCTATTCTCTCGAGCCTCCTTGGAGAAAAGAGAGGCCTAGAAAGAGCAGGTTCCAGGTCTCCTAATACTTGGTGCACTGACTATCTTTAAGGCTCTGACAGTGAGCTGCATGGTGGTCTCGCCTTGGCATATCCAACTAGCGTAAGAGAGGGAGTCACTCTTAAGTTAAATGAGATTCGCTGAGGAGAGAGTTTATTTCAGACAATATTCCCTCCTTTCCCTCTTCTTTGATATCCTAGTGAAGCTGAAAAAAACAAGGGTAGAGGTTATTCCCAAGTGAACATTTCTCAGCATCGTAAGCTTGAACGCTGTGGAAAACCCTATGAGGAACCCCCATGGCAAGTGGGCTTAAGCCCTCCCAAGGGTTCTGCACCCTTGAGTTACAAAAATCCACACCAGGGCCGCTTCACGGACATACGACCAATGCATGTAGTCCATGTTCAGGGGGACCAATGCCTGTGGTCACCATATTGAAATCTCAATGATTGTATCCTGAGTTGGTGTTTCACATGGGCAGTCTGATGGAATACCAGAGCTTGCTTCCGGAGGCTTGGAGCCTCGGATCTCGCATGATCCTGCCTCACACTGCTCCTTCACCTTCCCAGGAAAGGTTCTTGGCTCCCCACTCCCTTGTCCCTGGCACCCCAGTCTTCACCCAGCCTCTCCTTCCCCACTCCATGCCCTAAAATGACTGTCACACTCCGGCCCCTGCAGGGACCTGGACAAGAGTCCAAGGAGGGTTTGATGCATGCCTGAGGCAAAGTGTTCCAGAACAAAGTGATGGCTGTCCTCATCTCATGCGGGAAGCACCACCCTGTGTTTGGTGGGTGGGCAGCCAGAGTCCCAGACTCCCAGGGATGAAACTCATCCCTGGAGCAGGTATCTACTTGTATGATGGCTGAGCTGAGAGTTCTGAAAGCTGGTTCTTTCTCTGTTTCTATCTACCATCTGTACGTGCTTGAACGAGTCATTTCTAAAAGCATCAAGTGAGGAGTGTTGCAGTGGGGGCTGCAGTGGACTTGGGGGTTGCCCATTTGCTGTCGTCTGAACAGGAGGAGCGGGAGATCCCTGGCTCGACTTCTTGAGGACAACATCTAGAACAAAGTGCAAGGCATGGGTCTAGAAGCTTGCAGAAGAGGGTACCAAGCACGTGTTATGTGTGAGCAAGCATGTATGCATCTGGCAGACGGCAGGTTCCCGTGAAGGTCTATTAACATCCTGCAAGATCTTCTTGTGGGACTGGGCACGCCACACAGTGCGCACCCTGGCGGGGGGGGGCTCTCTCTTCCCTCTTGTCACCTTCCTGAGTCTCGCTTGTCCCTCCAGCTATCTCAAAGCACGCTCCAGGCCAGGAAATAGAAATTGTGAAATGCCGGTGATTCTGCATACAAGTTAAATGCTCTGATGTTTGCCCGTTAACACTGGCACTGGATAATATAAAGATGAAGAATAAAATCCATACTAATCACTTAATTTTTAAATTTTTCTTTACTGAGAACAGCACTGAATAGCACATTTGAAACACCATGACAAATCGCAAGAGCCACAGAAGAAGGAAAAAGCGTTTTATATTTTAGTTCCTTTAACAACACTCTCTTTTCTTGCTATTTGAAATACTGGACCACACATTTTCATTTTGCACTGAGTCCCGAAAATTAGGTAGTCATTCTTGAAGTAAATTAACCAATTAACCAATAAAATCCTAAAAAGAAGAACACAACCTAAAACTGATAGCCACCCTCATTCAGAACCCAGCTCCACTGTCTATTGCTGTGTGAGTAACCTACCTTCTCAGCACCTCTGTTTGCTTATCAGTTAGGGAACAAATGGTACTTTCCTTATATGGCTGCTATGGGGATTAAATGAACTTGGACTTGTAGGACACCTAGAACAGAGGCTGGTACTTACTAATCTTCCCATTAGTGTTAGCTCCGTTGCCACCGTCACTTTCAGTATCCCCAACATGTGCTAGGATCTCCACCTTGCTGGGCAGGTACTTATCTCCCACGGGACACACGAGAGGCTGGAAGTTCAGGAAGGTGATCTGCCCAAGCAACCCATCTGCAAAGTGGCAAGGCTGATGCAGAGCAGATCTGCCTCGTTCCAAAGCTCACGTCCTGCTCCAGACCCCACAGCCCAGATCTCCTGTTCACTTCATGGACAGAAGGATGTCCTTCCCAACCACCTCTGTTAGTGGGATTTTAAGGACGTTGTGCATATGGTATGCGCAAACTTGAAGTGGCAACGTGCCCAATGCCCGGCACATGGAGCTGGAAATGGATATCCTGCAAGGTGTTAACTTGCACTGTTTCTTTTCATGAATGCGGCCAGCATTTAGTAGGGATGTGATGCAGTTCAGCCATCCGTCTCCCTTTCAGTATGAAATTCTGAACTCTTCCATGTCAGGGGCTGTGCCAGATAATTCAGGAATCCCCCCGTCACCATTCCCCTCCCCATGCATCAGTACTGAATCGCTTGGGCATTCAGGCTGGTTGAGGGCTGCAGGGCAGACAGCTGAAGCCCACCTGCATGGCCGAAGCAAAGACACCAGGTGAGCACCATCTACGTGCAGCCCTACAGCCTTGCTCCTGCAGGGCTGGGCGGCTGGAAAGCGTGTGCAATTAGGGTTAGAGACCATTAGATTCCAGCCTCCCCTGCAGGCCTGCCACTCCAGGGCACTGCCCCCCGCAGCTCCGAGTCTCTGTCCACACCGTGAGCGCATAGGTTGGGGTGTCCATAGCCGAGCCCTGGCAGCATCACCTCTAAGAGTCCACACGCTTGGCTGGCCTCAACAGTGGAGACAAGCCTTCTTCCATCCTGAAAAAGATGCCTAGAACTGTATGAGAGAAGTTGAAAATGGCCACCTGCTCAAGAAACAGCCTTCTGCTGGGGCTTCTTTGCACAAGTGGGTGGGGTGACCCTGAGAGAAGGGGCTCATGCACAAGCTTGGGCTCGCCCCGCCTCTCCTGCCTGTTAATAAATTCCACGTGCCCTATAAGGAGCCGGCATCAGCCTGACTCCTCCGTCATCTCCCAATTATTTAACAAGGGGGAGGGACAGGGAAGCTTGAGGGTTCATAAGGAGAGTGTGTTGCTGCCTTTTCAAATCTTAAGAAAGCATAATCCCTGCAATTTAGGTAAATCAGATAGGCATTACCAGGTTAGGGTTAACCCACCACGAATGGCTTGGCAGTTGATGGCAAAAACAGCAGTTATTAAGTCCTAACAGTAATTTGCAGCTTATTCCAGCCCAGCTAATTAAAATGTAATCAGGATTGTGTGGCAATGTGTATTCTGTCAGCAGTTTTTCTTCCGAAGAGAAATCATGCCAGGAGACCACAAGAAAAGCCTTTCACGGGAATTGGCTTGATCTAAACTGCTTCTTTAGCCGCTTAAACTGCTAAACAAATAAATTACAGCAACTGACAATTCAATAAGAAAGAGAAAGAAAGAAAAAGAAAAAGAGAAAGAAAAAAAGAGAAAAAAAGAAAAAGAAATTAAGACAAAGAAAGACAGAAAGAAAGAAGTGTTACTCTTTCTCTCCAGGAATGGGTCGCTCTGCTTTGTTTTCTGTTGATGAAACAACAGTGGAGCATCTTCTCAGGAGAGGGGCTGACAGCGCAGGGCAGGGCGGATTTGAAACCAGGTGGCTGGGGAGGAGCCCCCTCCAGGATGTGCGCGTAATTTCAGCGCAGGACGCGAGCACTCGGGTTTCCCTTTCCCTGAACAATCAGGAGGGACGCAGAGTGTGCCAGCTTCTCGGAAAGCCACGACAGGTTGCTTCCTTAAGAAGGCGCACTCCCGCACACGCAAACTTCGCGAGCTAGTGCAATCTCTGAAGATCCCGACCGTGAGTGCCTGTGCCCTTGGGCGCCAGCTTTCATTAGCTCTCAGGCCAGGACGAACACCCTTAAGGCTACAGAGATACGTCCCAAACTCCACCGTCATTACAATCACCTGCTTTCACAGCTGAAAACCCAGGGCCCCTTGGAAAGCTCCCTTTACGCTGACCAGGCGGGAGGGGCGCCCAGTTTATTTCCTGAGATCAAAAACCTGCCAAAGAGTCCCGAGTCTCCTTCTGGCCTCCTCAGTCCGCCCTGCGGCAAGAAGGAAGTTAGGGTCTTGGAACAGGTGAGCCGCTAAGGACAGAGGCGAGAAGGCCAAGGGGAGAACGAGGGCCCTCGAGAGAAATAAGGCGTCTGCGTGAATGATTTCAGACTGCGCGCACTCGGATCGGCTGCGAAAGGCAACCCGACGCGCCTCCGCAGAGTCCGCAAGCGGCGCAAATGCGCCCCCAGCATCCCGGGTTCCCACGCACGACCTGCGGGGACCCTCAGCGCTGTTGCTCCCCCCAACACCAAGGGTCCCGGCAGTCCACAGGCAACAAGCGTGCGTCCCCCTGAACGCCCAACATTCACAGTCATTCACACACACGTTCTTGCACACCCAAGCTGGAAGGACCTACGAGGGCTGGGGGAAGACACTGACCCCAGGACCCTCCTCCGAGCATCCCAACGCGGCCCTTTAAGTCCCGTACCCCCTGAGTCTCTCCCCTTACTGTCCACACTGTCCACTGACTAGACCTAGAAGCTCCGGGGCTCCGAACTGGGGAGCGCACAGCTACCACCCCCCGCCTCCCCAACACACACGTTCTGGAACACACGACGGACTGGGAGCCCCTGGGGCTCCAGGGGTGGGCTGCGAGCTCCGGGCCCGCCGAATGTGAAAGCACCGCTCGGTGGAGACAAAAGTATCGACCCGCGGGCACCTGCGGGGCTGGGCGAGTCGCGCGGTCCCCGGGCGCAGCTGGGCGCGCCTCCCGGCCTCGCTCACAGTGCTGGCGGCAGCGGGGGCCCCCGAGCGCCCGGGAGTTCGCGGGACTCGCCCCCAGCCCGAGGTCCCGCGCGCGGAGGTCCTGGGAAAGTAACAAATGCTCACAGCCACGCTCGGCTTCTGCACAGCCGCTCTCCCTCCCCGCAGAGAGCGCCCCGCGTTTTCCGCGGGGAACAGGCGAGTTGGGGAAGATGCTGCTGCACGTTTCTTTTTCCTTTCGGGGGCAAGGAGGAGGCTGGAAAGGAGGGCTCGACCACGTCGACTGTGAGACCCACGCCGAAGGAAAGCGGGATCTGCCGGCCGAGCCCGGCGAGAAGTTTGGGCGCCGAGGCTGGGAGGCAGGCGCCGCGTGCGCCCCGCGCCACGGTCCCCGCGGCGGTTCCCGTACCTGGAAATGCTGGAAGAAGGCGGAGATGCGCGTGATCTGCAAGCTGAGGCACCTGGAGGAGCAGCGGGCGCGCTGGACGCTCACGGCCGACAGGGACTCGTCCAGCCGCCGAGCAGCCAGGCAGCCCCCGGAGGCCGCCAGCCAGAGGCAGAGGGTCAGGGCCGCGCCGGGCGCCCCGGGCACCATGGCTGCGGGTCGGGGGCGCGGGCGCCGGGCGCTGGCCGAGGCTCCCAGCTCCGCGCCGGGGCCGCACTGCCGGGAACCTCGCGGCCGCCGCAACTCCGCTGCAAAGTTCAATCATTCAACTCCAGCCCCGCGCCCGCCCCGCCAACCTCCTCCCTGCTCTGCCTCGAGGGGTGGGGTGAGGGTGACAGGCGGCCGCGCCATTGGCTGTAAGGAAAGTGAGTGACAGGGGGGCCGGGCGGAGGGCCGTGGGCAGGTCTAAGGGGCAGCGAGCCCCCGCGCTCAAAGGCAGGGCGGCGCCGGCCGGGTCTTCCCGGTGCGCCCACTCTGGGTGGTCGGTCTCCCACGCAGGCTCCCCCACAGTCCGCATTCTCCCCACCCCACCCCCCACCACCATCCAGCTAAACGTCAGGTGTGTGCGAGCCCGGGCCTGGGATGGAGGTGCCCTCTTGGAAAGGAGGGCCTCGGGACCCCCAAGGGCGTCCAACCTGCCTACGGAAGGACGCAGCGCCTCCAAGTTGTGGGCTTCCTCCCCAGGTTCTACCCCGGGTCCAAGCTTCGCTCCTACTTTCACATATTTGAATTTCCTTTTATTCCCAAGTAACAACTGATACGGATATAAGAGGAGTCAGAAGCCAGGCAAGGACATTTGACTGACACTTTCCTCCCCCCTCCACCCCCCGCATTTCTTCCTTTCTTCTTCCTCCCTTCTTTCCTCATTATTACCTGGAAACCGATCTGAGTACATAGCAAGTGCCATTTGTTAAACAGACACACACTACTTGCTTCCTCGGCTGTCTGTTTTTCTGGTAAGCACTACTCTCTCCCAAGGTAAGCGCCTCAAAACAGAAATCTTTCCCAAACTCTTGCCCTTGAATGTGGCCCCCAAGACTCTTGATTCAGCCTCACCGTCTCTTGCAATCTTTTCCCAGGCTCTTTGGCTACACGTGCTCTCAGTCCCCAGAGAGGGCCGTGCCCCGTAAAGAGCTACGGCAGCATTTATAATCCAGCACCTGTTACAAGGTTCATGCTGCCCTGAGTTCCACCGGGAAGTGAGAGCAGGGAGGCCGGGCGCCCTAGAGAGAGCTGGGATGTGATCATGAAGGCTGCGCTTGGCGCATGGGGATATGCATATAACGCAGTTGAGTCAAAGAGACCCATATGCACACGCATACTCAGGTGCACACCACCTGACTGATAGCCGGTGCCCGGACCTCCCCACATTCTCATACAGAATGGGACTTACGGGTTCCAAAACCTACTACCTCCATAAGCACACAACTAAGCACAGCTAGTGTGTAGATGCACTCGACCTGCCCAAAGATTCATCAGAGTGGGATTCCTCTCCCCATAGAGCTTAGGCTCTTTCCCCAATTTCCAACCTTTCCCCACCCCCATTTTTCCGCACATTTTCCACTCTGTGATTCTGAGCTCTTCCTGTTAAGTTATAATGACAACCATCTACAGTTATCCTGTTATACCTATGATTCTTTTTCAAGTACATCATCTTCTGTGTATATTTCTTCA
Source organism: Phoca vitulina (assembly GCF_004348235.1). Classification (NCBI taxonomy): domain Eukaryota; kingdom Metazoa; phylum Chordata; class Mammalia; order Carnivora; family Phocidae; genus Phoca; species Phoca vitulina. The sequence continues at coordinate 5,745,701 of NW_022589763.1, forward strand.
CACGGTTAAGTCAGCAAGGCCAAATGGAATTCACTGCCTAGTGTGTTTCCCCATGAATTTTTTAAAAACCAGAGTGGTCTCTTTCAAAAGGTCCTGCAGGAAGAACCAGCTTCGTGGGTGTGCGGCCTGGCCAGTCGTACAGAGCTCCATCCTAGGAAGATCACATGCGGTTTAATGTTCTCCTATCACCATCTTGATTTTAATTCTGAACGAGGCTTGAGTTATGCAGACAGCCCTGTGTGTAGGTTTCAGCAACACAATACTGCACTTGAGCGGGAAACATAAAAAATTTAGGCATGAGCTCAGTTTAAAAGACGCTCAGAGTTGTGAATGGAAATCTTTTTTTTTTTTTTAATATTTTATTTATTTGACAGAGAGAGAGAGAGACAGCGAGAGAGGGGATACAAGCAGGGGGAGTGGGAGAGGGAGAAGCAGGCTTCCCGCCGAGCAGGGAGCCTGATGCGGGGCTCGATCCCAGAACCCCGGGATCATGACCCGAGCCGAAGGCAGACGCTTAACCGACTGAGCCACCCAGGTGCCCCTGAATGGAAATCTTTTTAAAGTCTGTTAAACACTTAATAATGACTAGAGCAAAGAAGCTAACCATGATGACCCCAAGCTGGTAGGTGTAGACGGCCTTAAAGCACTGAATGGAGGAGTGACATCTGAATAGAGGAATTGTCTTCGAATTCACTGGGAATTACTAAAAACATTTCCAAAATCTATAGCAGAGGCTTCCACTGCATTTAACATTTAAAGTTAAGCAAATACCTGGTCTTGGTGAAAGCAAGGATATTATGCATGCCTACATTTTCTTATGGTATCTTTGATTTATAACTTTGCGTGTCATATCATGAAATTTATATTCTAGAAAGTGAAATCATAGGGACAAGAATGCTGAGCTTTTAAAAACAGCTTTTAAATGTTCAAAGGGATCACTGTATTTTTTTAAAAAGCAGTGTGCGTGCTACTTTTATGGGTTCCATAGCATATTCATTTCCATGAATAAATGCATTTTATAATAAACCACAAAAGAGAACATCTAGTCCATTGAACAGAAAGCTTGGGATTAAACATATAGGGCCACCTCATGCACATGTTAAAATTATACTTGCGATAATACTGCTTTCTTGTTTTAGAATTATCGCAGACATCTTCCGTGACTATGCCTGCCTTTTTTATGTTATCTATTTTAATTTTAGTTTGAAGTAACTTGTAAAAGGAAAACATTTTGGTAAAGTCAGAATAACAGTTAAAATCTAAGTTTTTTATTCTGCTTCTATGTGCCCGATTTATTTTGCGGCTCATAGAAGCTAACTTTTGATAGGACTGGTTAAGTTCATGAAGATCTCTAAGTTTATGAAGATCCACCACATGGGAGGAGAACCATAGTGTATAGAAGGAATGATGGATAAATGGATGGGTGAAAATTGTCCAGATACATTGGTAAGAAAGAGCTTAGCAAGGCTTTGCTCAAAGTCAACTTGAACCCCACAGTCTGAATTGGTCTGGAGAAGAAATGAACCTTGTATTGACTTCACTTTGACTTTAAATAGACAAAACACCCATCCAGCAAGGACAGTGGGAAAGAGTTTTAACTGACCCTTATTTCTATCTATGTGAACCAAGACCGAACTGTGTGGCCCGTCTTGGTCAGGTTCTAGAAGAATCCAAGAAGTTAGCTATATTCTTCCTTATAATTTTTTTAGGATATGAGTATCTTCCTTTCTTTCCTTCCTCCCTCCCTCCCTTCCTTCCTCCCTCCCTCCCTTCCTTCCTTCCTCCCTTCCTTCCTTCCCCCCTTTTTTTACCATAGAATAAGAACCCTCTGAGAAGCTTGCTAAAGGTATACTCCAGAATTCCACGTTCAGAGATTCTGGCTCAGCATATGTGGGTAGGGCACTGGAATCTCAACTTTTAAACAACACCTGGTGTTCCTATAGCCATTGAACCAGGGGCAGGTTTGACAGATAATTGGTTTAGAAAACAACCCACTAAAGATGGATTTCAGTAGCATTTACGGCTTTTTTGTTGTTTAAAGTAATTTTTTTAGGTATACATGTTGATATGGATTGGACACAGCTATCTATTTCTTAATAATCATATTGCTATACTTTTTCCAGTACATTCCAGTCTAACAACATAGTGTTAGACTTATTTTTTCAGACTAGCAGTTTATCTTTTCAAAAGCTTCCCAGCTGCATTTGATAAGAATAAACTATGAAGGAAACAAGCATAATCTTTTCCTAGATACACCCCTCTTGAAAAAGCAAATTGAGAACTCACTCTAAAATTGGGGAAGACCAATACTTAAATTTGATGGCATTTATGAGGTCCCCGGTCATTAGCTATAGGGGACAGTGAAGCGAGGGGAGGGAACTCACATGAGTTTAATTGCCTTCATTTGATGATGTAATAACATGCACCTAGTCTAGGAAACTGCAGTTGACTTCTGGAAAAGAAAATGTGAGAAAACCAGGAAATGTCTCCCTGCTAGAGCCGTGACCCATTCTCACAACTACATTTGCAGGCTAAGTTCTCAGAATTTTGGTAAGAAGAGTCTTCTAGATTCTTCTTTAACTGCGCTTTCCTTCTCCAGACTTTATCCCTTCTGCTTAGCTTGGAATTACATGATCCAGGGAATTCCAAGGGCTCTTAAGAGGAAAAAGTAGTGAAATGGGGAGTATGGGATGCAGTTAACAACTGAATGGATACATATCAGATTTCCATCTTTTGTAATATGATTTCAGGCAAGAATGGCGTGAACCTCTCTGGCACGGCTTACTGCCCTGGTCTCTGACAGCCAATTTCATCCTTTTACAAATGGAAATGATAAGTTTATGCAATAGGGCCATTGAATATACTGTGCTTTGTAGAAAAGGACACACACATTCATTTGCAATCATCTGTTGTTTTTTTTTAATCACTGTGTACTGTAGAGATCCTATTTGGGGATAAGTTAAGCATACGACACATTTTCCTCTTCGGTGAGATTATAAAAATTCAGAGTTGCTGCGTTTACATGTTTAAAGGTATAAATTTTATTAATCACTTTGCTATTTACTAAGATTTTACTAGGAAGCATCAGAAAACTGCTATTTCTTTTGTGCACTAAAGAATAGCTTAATGAAATTTTAAATTTTTCTGGGCAAATACACAAAGGATGGTTAAATAACATGATTTCAAGCTACTCCTCCTTTTCATGAGCTTGTCTCCCTGCCCTTTTGCCTCTCCTCCCCCAAAGTCACCATCAATCTATCAATTAGTATTAAATTTGGTACCTGTTCTGCAGGCATGCTAAGAGCCTATTCTAGATTAAGTCATCACTAAAATTTTATTCTGTCACTGCAATAATTTCTAAAATTAAAAGAACTACTAAAAAATAAAATGTGTCAATATGCATTTTCATGTTCCAAGGATCCACTGTATGGTAATCGTTATATTCAACTGTGAATGCTTTTTCCCTCCCAGCACCTACCGCCAGAAATTTTTAGCTTTAGCACATTTAATGGCCTCTGCTGATTTTAGCGTCTTACTGAGCATAGCAGCTGATGGACCATGCCAAGAATATTGGGTTTTGGAAACCCAATACATATAGCCATAAAATAAGTACTTAATAGTCAAATGTAGGGAACTATTTAAAATACAAAAAGTAACTTGTGTATTTCCGGTTCTTGACATGACCAAAATATCACTGGTTTGCCCCCAACATATATTTTGAGAATCATAAGCACCTTAAAAGAAATTGAAATTATACCATTTTTACTAAATCTTTAATAATATAACTTTAAAAACCTCATTTCCCTCTTCTGACTGGCCTAGTTTTCATGTGAAATAAATAATGAATTTTTCAGTGAAATTCATATTTAAAATTTTGTAGAATCACACTTTTTAAAGCTTTTAAACAAGGAAGTTCTAATAAACAATCATACTTTTATTCTGTTCATTCCTAAACATGAAAAGAAATCTACAGGTGCTCTTCAGAAATACTGAAATTCTATTCTGTTTAAAGACTTAAGTGGGTTTTCCTTCTTTGATGTTTGGAGCCCATTGAAATTTACATTGAGCCACTGTAAATACCATAGATTTGGAGAGCTCTGACAATTTACAAAGGCAGCTTTTAACGGGAAACAGCGCCACATGCTGGCCACACCAATAAAATGCAGCCACAGAGCCCTTCACCCGTGATAACCTAATTTTAGGACTAAATTGTCAGCTCTAAAGCGTGAATCTGACTAGGATGATCATGCAGTGTTCTCCATAAATAGTAACTAGATTAATGCCAGTGTGGATTTAAACACAGAAAGGCTTTCCTGTGTAAATGCAGTCACACTAAATTACAGAAATGAGCACATTAGTCTTCAAATGAATTTTTTCTTAGCTTTTAAACACTTTTTTTTTAAAGATTTTTTATTATTTACTTGAGAAAGCGAGAGCATGAGCGGGGGAAGGGTCAGAGGGAGAGGGAGAAGCAGACTCCCCGCTAAGCAGGGAGCCCGATGACACGGGATTCGATCCCAGGACCCCAGGATCATGACCTGAGCTGAAGGCAGACACTTAACTGTTTAACCCCAGGCGCCCCTTTAATCACTTTTCAACCTATTCACTATAACACTGAATGACAAAGGCCAACTGTCTGTGTTTTATTCGAAGGAGCTTCTGTTCAGAACACCTTTGCAGCTTACACATCGCTTGCTTCTTAAGATTCACCAAAATATGAGAATATATGAATAAAATTCACCACCAGGGGATACTAATGCACAAAAAGGTGACAGGTTTTATCTACAGTGTTAGCAGGGGAAAAAAGAAGAGCCTTTCAACACTCATGGGTCACTTCATACAAGATGTTCATCTTGTCAAGAGATTAAGATAAACACATTTAAGACCGAGAAGGAAGCACCGGGATACCCGGACACCAGGTGAATAGACCAATGAATGCAACTAAGACATGAGTTTATATTCCTCTTCTGAATCCACGGGGGCTTGGGGGGGGGGGGGGCGGGGGAAGCATCCTGTAAGACCGAAACAGAACAAAACCAAAAAAAGTCTGGGTCTATTTGCGGGATTTTCTCCAGTGGCTATAACTAGCCCCAGCTGGAGAATATTCTGCCCTCTCATTGAATTTGGGGCATTTCAACGAGTCAGAAATCAAAGGTCGTTCCCTTCCCTTCTCCATCCAGGTGCTTCGGTACTTCGTAATGCCCACCCCTTCTTCACACCCTCACAACACTCCCTTTCACACAAAGTGTTGACTGAGTTCCAGAGAAGGAATGCCAAGGCCAGGGGCTCACTTTGCTCTGTTTCCGCAGCGATCTGTGTTTCCCTGGGACACGGATGGACAACAGTTAGATGCCAAAGATGGTAAATGGAATTGTCCTGTGGCTTAAGTGGGATTCCGAGTGGGAATATTTTTCCCATGGTCCTTCTGGATATTGTACCATGTCAAGAAAGTACTCAGTGACATGATAACAACTTCTCGGCTCATAAAAGAACTTAAGTGAAGGAACCCACATGTATTCAACCCTTTCTTTTTCTCCTGCAAATAATCAGAAGCTACCATGGGCTAGCATTCGTCTATGAGAAATTTATTTTCAACATCTTGATAGTCATAATGTGAGGACTGTGCTAGGAAAAATGTGCGGTTGAGAGCAATCATACAGACTGACAGGTACCTGACTCACTGATACATAATGAGCCAGTGAATCACGACGAGAGCTGGTTAACTCTTTCACATTAGCAGAGTATCACTACTTGAATGACTGTTTCCTGGTATTATGCACCATGGAAGAAATGAAAAGAAGTAAGTCCTTTCCTGTTTTCAAAGAACTAAGGGCACCTTTTTATTATTAATTTAATACCAAAGACTTTTTGCCCTAGAGGTTTTATCCACCCCCACCCAAAAAATCAAGTGAAATTATAATTATGTCTGCAAACTTTTTTCAGTTAGGACTTTATCATAATTGCCTGCTGAGATAGGAAGGGATTATGAGAAATGATATTGTTTGAAGACTAGAAAGGGTGAAGAATATCCGTTTGGAATCAACCCAGCATGGAAATCTGAGTTGCAGGAACAAGGGATGTGTCTTTTTTTTTTTTTTTTTTTTTGAAGATTTATTTATTTGAGAGAGAGAGAAAGAGAGAATGAGCAGGAAGGGCAGACGGAGAGAATCTCAAGCAGACTCCATGCTGAGCACAGAACCAACACAGAGCCTGACCGGGGCTCGATCTCATCACCCTGAGATCACGACCTGAGCCGAAACCAAGAGTCGGATGCTTAAGGGACTGAGCCACCCGGGTGCCCCTGGGGATGTGTCTCCCATACAGACTCCTTCACTTCTTTACATCTCTATAACTTCTCCTTGTAAAATAGAGATCTTAGTAGAAACCAACTCCCCAGATTATTTTGAGATAATATTTCAAAAGGACTAGGTACAGCCCTTCAATAAATAACGAGTACTCAAACTAGACAAGGTAGATAAGCATTTACAGGATTAACCAGTGAATTTATAAGTTTTGTTTTGGTTTTTAACTACTCTTCTGTTTTTTAAAATTTTTTTTAAGATTTTATTTATTTATTTGAGAGAGAGACAGAGAGCGAGCATGAGCAGGGGAGAAGGACAGAGGGAGAAGCAGGCTCCCCGCTGAGCAAGAAGCCCGATGCGGAGCTCGATCCCAGGACCCCGGGATCATGACCTGAGCCAAAGGCAGATGCTTAACCAACTGAGCCACCAGACACCCCTTTTTTATTTACCATAAACTTTATACCAGTGTTTCTCCACCTCGGCACTATTGACATTTTGGGCTGGGGATTTGCAGTGGGGAGCTATCCTGTGCCAGGGGGAGCTTAGCTGCCTTCCACCCTCTGGAAGTCAGCAGCTACCCACCCACCCCAACAATCTGTTATATCTCCAGATAGACCCCCGTGTCCCCTGAGTGGGGGAGCAAAACTGCTCCCAGTGGAGAACCACTGCATTTGAGCAATCATCCTGTAGTTTAGAAGAGTCTGTTCCCGTTAAAGGAAAGGTGAGCATGATTTTTAAGTGACTTCTGAAGTAGACGTTAGTTTCTGAACATGAAAACCAAGTCCACTTTCCAAAATGATTTATCAAAACAGCTTGTGAGACAGAAATGGTATTGGTGATATATAAATGATGACAGAGGAAAATGCCCAGGGCAACACCATCTGCTTCTCCAGAGTATTCAAGATAAGCATTGAAACCTAGAATATTATCCAAAAAGAACTCACACAGCAGCTGTGAACACTAGAGTCATTTTTGACACCTGGTCAAACACTCTACCTGATTTTAAACATCTTCCTAAGACTCAGTGTTTGCTACATAAAATTACACTGTGGGGAGTTAAATTATACGTTTTTTTCTTATTTAACTCTTTTTTAGTCAGCTTTCAGGTAAATATACATAAAATAGAATTGACATAAAATAAAATTCACAAATTTGAAAGGGACAATCGATGAGTCTTAACAAAGTATGCAGTTGTGTAACCACCAATACACTTGTGATATAGAATATTTCTGTCACCACAGACAGTTTTCTCATGCCTGCATTAACCTCCCGCCCTCACCCCAGCCTCCGGCAACCAGTGATCTGAATTTTTTCTCCTTCCGTTTTTGTCTCTTCCACAATGTTCTATAAATGGAATCGCATGGGATGAAGCTTTGGGTCTGGCGGTTTTTGCATTTAGCATAATGCTTCTGAGTTCAACGTATTTTGTGCAGGAATAATTTGTTCCTTTATTTATGTGAGGTTTTTGAAAGTATGATATGGAAGTTTACTAACAGCAAAAGAGTTATCTGAAATTATGGAAACCGGAAACAAATGGAAATTCTTCACACCACGCTTGGCTCTCTGCTTCCCAGCATGCAATCTGCCTGACTGAATGCAGCAAGCCAGATTACAGCTGCCTACAAGGGGCAGCCAAGGTCCGGGAGGCAGCACCAACATTTGCCCCCAGACTCAAGACAGCTGGAACCAGACCTGAAGTTCAGTCCCAGGTGAAGCAACATCAAGCTCAAAGCTTCAGAAGGCAATACTGATTTGCTCCCCCGCCCCCAAGGAATATCTGAATTAGGCCCAGGGAAGTGAGGAAGGAAAGGGCTCAAACCATTATCTAACAAGAGAGAACAAATCTGGGGTGCCTGGGTGGCTCAGTCGGTTAAGCGTCTGCTTTCGGCTCAGGTCGTGATCCCAGGGTCCTGGGATGCAGCCCTGCATCGGGCTCCCTGCTCAGCTGGGAGCCTGCTGCTTTCTCTGCTACCCCCCACCCCCCGGTTCTCACTCTCTCTGAAATAAATAAATAAAATCCTAAAAAAGAGAGAGAGAGAGAACAAATCACGAGTCAGATCAAAGATGAACCCAGGACTAGGGAAAGATTTCTTAAATGAATGAATGAATGAATAAATAAATAAATAAATAAATAAATAAAACGCATTAATTAAACACAAAAACAAAACATTGATCTATTCAGTTATATTAAAATTAAGACCTATTGTCCATCAGGAACATCTTAAAGAGAGAAAAGAGACTCATTACAGAGTAGAAGACAATATTTTCACGGTACACAGGACTGACAAAATATTAGAATGAAGACTAGAGCATGAATTCCTACAAATCAGCAGGAAAACACGGCACAAAGAGATGAACAGAAAAAAAAGCAAAAGCTCTTACTAGGCCAGGACAGATGAGGACACACATATTTCTAAAAGATGTATGAAGAAAAGTTAAGCATCATTGGTGGTCAGAAAAAGAATACCTAAAATAAGAGCAGAGTGGATGCTCTTTTATGCCCTTTCTCTTGGCTACAGTGGAAAGTCTTGACTATGGTACAACTTGCAGAGGAGACTCCAGAGCGGCTTTTATACATTGCTGGTGGGGGCAGAAACTGATGCCCTGACTCTGCACAAGGGCCAGGCATCATGTCTAGACAGCTGACCAGTCCCATGGCCAGTGATTCCTCAATCCCACTTCCACGCGACCCAAGGGACGTTACTGCATGTGCATCATACACACCGTGGACAAGCACATTCATAACAGGACAGCTCATGTTAGCAAGACCTTGAAGCCAACAAAATGTCCATTGGGGGGAGGGCAGATGCATAAACTCTGATGTATTCACATAGGAAATAGTATCCAGTTGTCAGAATAAATTAACTGCCGAGATGTATGTGTTAAAGATCAACCTTAGTAATAGAACAGGAAGTGAAAACAGTTGCCAACAGAATACGTATGGTGTATGTTAGGAGGTGAAAGATAACTAGAATAACAAATGTATTTATTAGTGAGCATATATATGCAATAAATATACTCTAAAAAGAAAAGGAAATAGTTGACATAGATTGCAGGGTCATGGTAGACAAAGCAGGAGGACTGGTTGATTATAAAAAACCTAGCTTTTGTTTCCAGTAATGGGATTTGCTGGTGTCCGTTACACTATTAACAATAACAAATTAAATAGCTAGTTGAACATGTAAAATGGGCCATATTTGGAACAACGGTGAAAATGCGATGAACCAGGAATTATCATTTATCCAACTCTATGTTCCCAAAATTTAATTAAAAATATAATGAAGTAAAAATAACAGTGCCAGACACGACGTGTTCATTTGACCAACAATTCAGGGTCCAAGCCTTCTATAGCAATATGAAATGAATTATTTGTTGAAAGAAGGAGTCAAAAAGCAATTCTTTTTTTTGGGTGTGAAGTCAGAGAAGAATAGGGTTTAGTCATTGAGTGTTATTCTTGGAAATAATAAGGAACAGAAGGGGGTGTTCCAATGCTGACGCTGAGAATGAACTGCTTTGAATCCGTAGTAAAACAACAGGTCACTGTCAGAAAGACTAGAACATAAAATGTAGAAGAGAAGGGGATGCCGGCTCACTTGGAAAACAGGACAACTCCATGGTTTAAAGAACCAGCATGTGGAATCCACTGTCAGTAATATGGTCTTCTGTGGGTCCGTGGCTGCCTACTGATAGGGGACATTTTGCTTGTCAGCTCTTCACGCTCCCGGTAGATAAAGATTTGAGGATCAGCATATACAGGTGATATTCAAACCCATGGGCTCCATGAGATCACATGGGGAGCAAGCATGAATATAAATGGGAGGGGTTATAAGATGATGAAGGGATTAAAAGAGCACCACAAGCCTGAAAATCAGTTACTAGAGTAATGTGGCCTTCCGCAGATCCATGGATTTGGGGCAAGTTTTGAAGCTATGTAATATTAGGGAAATCTATGTTCCAAACTGTATCTATACCAGATAACACCTAACCTAATCTCAATCTTTAGCTCCATCTGCCATTGGAGGTCTTTGTGCTACTGTTACGTGATTGAATTATTTTCTCTATGTCTGTTAGACTTACCTACCTTTTCAATTCCTTGGGTGAGTTTTAGAAAAGATTCATTTTAGGGAAGACTACTGGGCGAGTTAAGGGGAAAAAATGATCTTTTTTATGCTACTGGAAGACCATTTATGAATATGATAAATGAACTCTGATGGTTAATTTGATGTGTCAATGTGACCGGGCTAAGAGATACCCAGAAAGCTGGCCAAATGTTATTTCTGGGTGTATCTGTCACAACGTTTCCAGAAGAGAGTAGCATTTGAAAGAGTAGACTGAGTAAAGATGGCTCTCACCAAGATGGGTGGACATCGTCCAATCCGTTGAGAGCCTGATTAGAACAAAAAGGCAGAGGAAGGGCATTTTCTCTGTCTCTGCTCGAGCTGTCTCCTGCTCTCAGGCATGAGCACTCCTGGTTCTTGGGTTTTCAGATTCAGACCAGGACTTCCACTACCTACCCTCCAACTCTTATGTCTTTGTACTTGGACCTAATTACAACACTGGCTTTCCAGCTGGTTCTCCAGCTTCCTGATGGCAGATGGTGGCACTTCCCAGTGTCCATTACTACATGAGTCAATTCCTATAAGAATCCTCCTCTTCTGTCTGTTTATCGATCGCTTTATCTGTTTTCTATTGGTTCTGTTTCTCTGGAGAATCCTAACTAACACATGAACTTCTGCTTCTTTCTCTAACCTCATAACAAAAAAAGAAACACAACATTTGTACACTTTCACTAAGTTAGTGGAAAAGGAAGTAAATAAACTAATAAGCCAATCAAAAATCAGAATGTTTAAATCTAAACCACAACTATCCTAGAAGTTATTTTTAAATCATTCATCCATAGGATTTTATGTCTCACTTTTTATTTACAGGGAGGGAAATTATGATAATGGACTTATATTTAGACTGCAGTCTAGCACACTAATACCATGCAGTACTCTATAATCAGTGATAATGTGAAGTCACTGAAATGAACTGAAATGTTCACCATAAAGAAATGGACTTAGGGGCGCCTGGGTGGCTCAGTCCTTAGGCGTCTGCCTTCGGCTCAGATCATGATCCCAGCGTCTTGCGATCGAGTCCCACATCGGGCTCCCTGCTAGGCGGGAAGCCTGCTTCTCTCTCTCCCACTCCCCCCGCTTGTGTTCCCTCTCTCGCTGTCTCTCTCTCTGTCAAATAAATAAATAAAATCTTAAAAAAAAGAAAAGAAAAGAAATGGACTTAGAAGTTAAACATTGCTACCAATATATCAAAGAAGTAGGGACACCTGGGTGGCTCAGTCACTTAAGCATCTGCCTTCAGCTCAGGGCATGATCTCAGGGTCCTGGGATCAAGCCCTGAGTTGGGCTCCCTGCTCAGTGGGGAGTCTGCTTGATCCTCTGCCTCCTCCCACTCATGTTCTCTCTCTCTCTGTCTCTCAAATAAATAAATAAAATAAAAAAAAAACAAAGTAAATATTTTTGCTCTATTCCACAATGATCTTTCTGAGAGCAGGAACATTATTTTAAAGCACATTTTTCCTTATCTAAGTGAAAGAAAATCTTTTCCAAAATGTCAGCAAGCACATAGGAAGCCGTGGAGTAATGGTATCTGTTACATTCTCGTTTAAATGGGAGAACTGTATCATTTTATTTGTAGATACTTTCCATGCAGATAAGATAGATCAACTACGGGTGGTTTTGGTTTCCTGGGTTACATCATTTGAACCAGTGCTGCTCAATGCTGGTGACAATTATTCATTTAAAAATGCAGATGGCCAGCCCTTGGCACCAGACATCTTCATTTAATTGGTCTGGGGTGGCTTAGAAATCAGTATTTTTTTTTAAGATTTTATTTATTTATTTGTCAGAGAGAGAGGGCACAACCAGGGGGAGCAGCAGGTAGAGGGAGAAACAGACTCCCTGCTGAGCAGGGAGCCTAACTCAGAATTCGATCCCAGGACCCTGGAATCATGACCTGAGCCAAAGGCAGACGCTTCACCGACTGAGCCACCCAGGCATCCCAGGAATCACTATTTTTTAAACCATCTACGTGATTCAGATGCCACCACAGTTGAGAATCAAGAAGGCTATTTGTCTGTAAATTCAAACAATGTTTTTGAGAAAAATAATGGGAATTTGATGAAAATGGTGAGAAATGCACAATTTCTGAACATCAGCACCCCTGACATTTTGGACAGATCATTCTTTGTTGTAGAAGCTGTCCTGTGCACCACAGATGTCCAGCAGCATGCCAGTGGGAGAACCCAAAATGTCTCTGGTCATGGCTTAGTGTTCCCTTAGGGACAAAAATGCTCCCCTTGAAAACCACTTAGATGTAACCAATTCTCATGTTACAAGATCCAAGTAGTACTTCAGTTCTAAGAAAAACCAAATGAATAAACATGTTCTTCAGTTAGAGCAGCAATTCATCTATAATCCCGCAAAAACGAGCAAGAGAGAGACAGTATTTTTAAACGATGTTCTAGATGACGTTTTTAATTAAAAATGAACCAATATGAGAGTTTTCCATCTCTTCTAGTTTGCACTTCTGGATCTGCACCCTACCCCGTCTTCACTCTACTCCCTTTTCAAATGGCCTCAGTGAGACTTCTTGTCAAGATAAAAACCTCCCCCCTCCCTCCCTCTTCCGGGAAGGTTGTAAATCGCTCCCATACTACAGCTTCACTCCAGCTAAGGCTTCCTCAGCCCCCTTCCAACAAACTCTAATTTACTGGCATCTTCAAGTGAATCAGTTACCAGGAGAAGCCCACCCCGGAGGGAGGAATGAAGATAGCATCGCTTCTGCATCCACTTGCCTTCTCTCTGCCAGGCAGAAGGGAAGTGAAGTTTAATAGGTTTCTTTGTTTCTCATTTCCTTCCCTCCCCGGGCCCATGATTTTGTGCTTTACCCTCCCCCCCAGCAACAAGTTAAATAATATCCATCCAATCAGTGTTTCCTTCCTATGTTTCAAGCAATGTTCTAGACACTGTGACCCAGTAATGGACAAAATGAAGTCTCCACCATCTTGGAGGTTACTTATTAATAGGCAGAAATGTCCACATTGTTCTAGATAATGATATGAGGCCCTACAGTTTGCATTTTCCTATTGCTTGAGCTCCTCTTTTAAACAAATATTCAACTGATGAACTTTTCTAGTTCCAAAGAGTGTTAAGAATGAGCTTTTTAAATGTTGAACTTGCCTACCCAGGTACCTGAATGAAAGTGGACACCATTACTGGTCTGCTGGGATCACTTTGTTACCAGCCATGTTTTTGCACTTCCTCTTGAGAGGTTGACAAGCATTACTGATGTCACGTTGAGTAAGTTCAAAAGCAATGAATGTTTCGGCAGCAATCGAGGGGCACTCAACAGCCCTGATGGTGAGCTGCAGGTCCGGTGTCATCGATCTCTAGGTGGCACCGGGGCCCATCTACTCTGGGGCACTGGTGCAGCTCACGGAAGAGGGGGCCTTGGTTGGGGTCGCCCACATTGGTGAGCCGTGTGACTCAATCACAGCTCAATGTTGGTAGGTGTCTGAATGGCAACCCTCCAAGGGTGAGTCCAAGAGAACAGCATTCATCCTGGTGAGTTTTGGCCAAAGCTGTGGGAACGGCCTTGAGTTCTGCCCACTCTGGGATCTGCCTGGCTGGGACTCAGACTGCACATACGCAGCAGCCCAGGGGACACTGCTGGGTTTCATCTTGGCCAACCATTTGTGAACCAGGCCCTGGCATTTAGGAGGACCTCTGGGAACCAAGAGCATTACTGAACCAGAGGCTTAGCTTCAGGTGGGAGATAAAATTTCCCACAAGGGAGGAGTTGCCACTGTGGAAACCAGAGATGCCCTGGAGCCACATCAGCCGCCTTCCTGAACCCCCCATTTCATTCAGACAGCTAAGAGTTGGTGGGTCCTCCCCACCCTGTCAGTCATTGAGTCAGAGCTGACCCAGCTTGGAATGGGACTATCGGGCAGAAACGTCACAAAGCCTCTAGAGATAAGTGTTCCGCTTTGACAAGAGCCCAGCAGCCTATGATAGTCGCGCCCGGGTGGAGGTTACCTTCTTTTGCCAGACGCTCCAACTGGCAAATCATCAGACATAGAGATCATAATTCAAAAGGGGTGCTGCTGTCATGGGCCCCCAAAATACCGGCAGTTCTCTGCGTATGGCTCTTCAAGGTGGGGAGACTTGCCCCTGGCGCTAAGGGATCCGGGAAGTACAAGCAACAAATACATCAACTCCTGCTCTGTGTTCAGATATAGAAGCACTGAAAGCCGTGCATGGATTGGCCCCACAAGGCCCCACCGACAGAAGGTCGCTCCACATGCCCCTCGACACCTGACCCAGAAAACATTAGTTGGATCTAGGTGCTCCCTCACCACAAGGAGCAGAGAGGATAGTCACCTGGGAGCGAGCATTCAACACAGCTCTAACAGTGTGACTACCTCCCCCCGTGCAGAGCTCCTCAGCTCAGCTGGACAGGCGCCCATGGTCTTCAATTCTGCTTGGGGACAGGGAGACCTTGGTCCCAATCCTCACGATCTTCCTGTTCCAGTCGCAAGGCCGAGGGATGGAGGGAATTATCTGTCTCAGACTAGACTTGCTGTAGGAGGTAAAGCACATTTACTCCTGTTTTCAAGTGCCTGGTAGATGCTCACCTCTTTGATTTAACACATAGTGTTTTTTTCCTTTCTTCTTTCCTCATCGGCTGAATTACATACGCTTGGAAGTCAAGAAACTTTTGTGAAAATTCAGCCCGAAGTTCCTTAGAAATTGAAGTCCAAAGCCTGAATGGTAGTCCAGTGAGATGTGCAGAGTCTGAGGGAGTTGGCAGTTTCCCCAGCTGTCAGGCAGAGCCAACATACGTAGGAACAACATTTCAGAAAACTCACCCGAAGTGACTAATGGCCACGACCATGCTCAGGGGAAGATCACTGTCTCCTGCCCGCTCTAGGCTTTATTTTGCGGGCCAGCTTAATTTGCCTATCGTCTGGCACCTTCCACAGAGACAGGAGAAAATATAATAAAGGAGCCCACATTTGTCAGGAGATGCTAAAATGCTGTTTAGGATGAAGGATGTAATGAATAGCCCTATAAAATAAAGCAAGTCAAGAGATTCATTCTCTTTGAAATCCTTATACTGGGGCTTTCTAACTTGACTAGTGTCCTCACTAACACTTTCTAACTTGACATTGAAATACTCCTCAGCTCTACTCTGTGGTCAAGTAGGACCACTGCAGCCACCTGGTTACAACTCGGATGGGTTTTTCTGTCTCTTGGCTGAATGTGTGTTATTTATTTCCAATCTTACAAGATATTCCCAGAAGATATTTCAAAAGCAATTCTAGAACCATCATCCCAGACTTCACAATTACATTGACTGACTGTATTGATTTTTATTTTTTGTGCTAAATGACTAGCCTAGCAAATGTGAAATTTAAGTAAAAAAAAAATTGTTGGTTCAAAATAAAGTAATGAAACTGAGGACATAAAGATGTTGAGGGATCATTATTAGCTGTGTTTGTAGGACTTGTATGTCCATTAACATGACCCACTAGGAAAGCATAAAATAAAATGCATGGTGCTTTTTATGAGATTATTATAATGTATATGGTTATAGCTGCAAAATGCAAGATCTGTCTTTATATTTATTTATGAAGTGATAGGAGATGGCTTAAAATGTTTTGAGTTTGGTAAATGATACCTATTTTGTTGTATTAAAAATCTCTGTCTTGGGAAACCTGGGTGGCTCAACTGGTGGAGCGACCAACTCTTGGTTTTGGCTAAGGTCATTATCTCGGGTCATGAGATCTAGCCCCAGATCAGGCTCCCAGACTCAGTGTGGAATCTGATTGTGCCTCCCCTCCCCCTCTGCCCCTCCCCTGGCGCACTCTCTCTCTTTCTCTCTAAAATAAATAAGTAATAAAATAAATAAATAAAATTTTTTTAAAAAATAAAAATCTCTGTCCTTACAGAGCTATTCACTTTTTCTGTAGTCCCCATAAATTGGTATGATTTTTTTTTTTTTTTGAGAGCACGCAAGTGGTGGCTGGGGTGTAGGATGGGGAGGAGCAGAGGAAGAGGAAGAGAGAAAATCCCAAGCAGGCTCCATGCCCAGCGTGGGGCTCAATCCCACGACCCTGAGATTATGACTCAAGCTGAAATTGAGTTGGACACCCAACAAACTGAGCCACCCAGGTGCCCCAAATTGGTATGACTTTTTTAAAAAAAGATTTTATTTATTTACTTATGAGAGACAGAGAGAGGGAAACGGAGCGAGAGGGAGAAGAAGACTCCCCACTGAGCAGGGAGCCTGATGCAGGGCTCGATCCCAGGACCCTGAGATCATGACCTGAGCTGAAGGCAGACGCCTAACGACTGAGCCACCCAGGTGCCCCTGGTATGACATTTTTAAAAAGATTTATTTATTTATTTATTGGAGAGTGTGCGTGCACACGTGCACGTGCAGGGCAGAGGGAGAGAGGATCCTAAGCAGACTTTATGCTGAGCAAGGAGTCAGATCCCATGACCCTGAGATCACAACCTGAGCTGAAACCAAGAGTTAGATGCTCAACAGACAGCACCACCCAGGCGCCCCCAGTATGACATTTGAAGAAAAATTTAGAAGATGTGGCTTTCCTGCTCTGTCTGTTGGACTCCCTAAGAATAATCAAGTAGTTGATTATCTTTTCTAAATATATACTAACATTCTATTTGTTTTATTTGCATAATGTTCAAATACAGTTAAATTAAAAAGCCACTGAAACTTGATGAAAATATATAGCAGTAAAGCATTAATTGGAGGTTTCACAAATCTTAGCATTTTCCATAGGGTTCATCACCCTTTCATTTGACTTCATTTTTGTTAAGAAAGAAGTCCTAAGTTGTTATATTCCCTGGTACTTTAAGATTATCATTTAATATTAATTAGACTGCAAAAGAAATATTCTTCTCCGAGTCTTACAGATGAAGAAATGAAGGCTTAGAGAAAGTCAGCAATTTGTCCAATGCACACAGTGGTAAGTGTGGAATTGTTATCTAAATCCAGGTCCAGCTACTCCAAAGTCCACGCATTTTACATTAGACCATCCTTCCAGACACCAAAAATGAACAAAAGGATTTAGTGGAAGGATGAAATAAATGGAAGGGCAGGATAAATTCACCCATGGCATTCTTTGTAATGGCATGAAGTTAAAGGCTAGCATTAAAATCTTGCACAGAAGTAAAAGATTTGTTAAGTAAGAAGTAAGGACTGAGAAAAATGATATTAACCCAGTGAACTACTCAAAAGGATCATATTAGTCAGAAGATTAAGTGACTACAGGTCAGAAGTCAAGAGCAGAGGTTGCTGACCAGCTTAAAATGTGTAGAAGCATGGATCCCCAGACAGGCAGATGGCCAGCGCATATGGCCACAATCTCATCTATGGCGTAGAGGTCAGGAAATTTTACAGGTGATCCAGGGGTCGAAAACAGGGGTCAGCAAATTATATCCCAAAGGCCAAATATCCTGCCTGTTCCCTGTTTCTGTAAATAAAGTTTTATTGGAACACAGTCACTACCATACATCTGCATATTATCTACGGCTCTGCCTTCATGCTACAGGACACACTTGAGTAGTAGTAACAGAAACTTTATGATCCAACAGAAACCTTATGATCCACCAAGCTTAACGTATTCACTACCTGCGCCTTTTGCCAACCCCTGGTATGAAACACAGACCAATTGTTGGGCAAATAACACTCTCCTTCTCCTCCTCCTCCCTCCTCCTCCTTCTCCTCCTCCTCCTTCTTCGTCTTCTTGTTCTGCCTGTTTGTTTTATATTTTTTTAAAGGTTATAATTTTAATTCCAGTATACTTAACATTACAGTGTTATATTACTTTCAGGTATGCAGTATAGTGATTCAACAATTCCGTACATTACTCAGTGTTCATCACAAGTGCACTCTCTAATCCCCATCACCTACTTCACCCATCCCACCACCCCCCCTCTAGGAACCATCAGTTTGTTCTCTATAGTTAAGAGTTGGCTTCTTGGTTTACATCTCTCTCTCTTTCCTTTGCTCATTTGTTTTGTCTCTTAAATTCCACATATGAGTGAAATCATATGGTATCTGTCTTTCTCTGACTGACTTATTTTGCTTAGCATCATACTCTCTAGCTCCATCCACATCATTGCAAATGGCAAGATTTCATTCTTTTTTATGGCTGAGTAATATTCCATTGTATATATACAATCTTTATCTATTCATCAATTGACGGACACTTGGGCTGCTTCTATATCTTGGCTATTGTAAATAATGCTGTAATAAACATTGGGGCACATGTATCCCTTTGTGTTTTTTGTTTGTTTGTTTTTTAAGATTTTATTTATTTGAGAGAGTGAGCTCGCATGAGCAGGGGGGAGAAGGGCAGAGGAAGAGGGAGAAGTAGACCCCCACTGAGCAAGGAGCCCAATGCAGGACTCGATCCCAGGATCCTGAGACCATGACCTGAGCTGAAGTCAGCCACTTAACTGACTGAGCCACTCAGGCGCCTCACATATATCCCTTTGAATTAGAGTTTTTACTCTTTGGATAAATACCTACTAGTGCAATTGATGGATGATAGGGTAGTTCTATTTTTAACTTTTTGATGAACCTCCATACTATTTTCCACAGTGGCTGCACCAGTTTGCATTACCACCAATAGCGCACAAGGGTTCCCTTTTCTCCACACGCTCAACAACACTTGTTGATTCTTGTGTTACTGATTTTAGCCATTCTGACAGGTGTGAGGTGATATCTCATTGTAGTTTTGATTTGCATTTCTCTGATAATGAATGATGTTGAGCATCTTTTCATGTGTCTGTTGGCCATCTACAGGTCTTCTTTGGAGAAATGTCTGTTCATGTCTTCTGTCCATTTTTAATTGGATTATTTGTGGGGGTTTTTGGTGTTGAGTTGTATCAGTTCTTTACATATTTTGGATACTAACCCTGTCAGATATGTCATTTGCAAATATCTTGTCCTATTCAATAGGTTGCCTTTTACATGCTATATATAGAAAACTCTAAAGATTCCACCAAAAAACTACCAGAACTGATAAATGAATTGATTAAAGTCACAGGATACAAAATCAATGTACCGAAGTCTGCGGCATTCCTATACACTAATAACAAAGTGACAGAAAGTGAAATTAAGAAAACAATTCCATTTCCAACTGCAACAAAAACAATAAAATAGGAATAAAAATCAAAGAGGTGAAAGACCTGCAGTCTGAAAACTATAAAACACTGATGAAAGAAATTCAAGATGATG
Organism: Phoca vitulina; assembly: GCF_004348235.1. Taxonomy (NCBI): domain Eukaryota; kingdom Metazoa; phylum Chordata; class Mammalia; order Carnivora; family Phocidae; genus Phoca; species Phoca vitulina. The sequence continues at coordinate 5,765,338 of NW_022589763.1, forward strand.
CAAAAAACAAAAACAAAAACAAACAAACAAAAAACAAGACAAGGAAAGACATTCCATGCTCATGAATTGGAAGAATAAATATTCTTAAAATGCCCATACCACCCAATCAATCTACAGATTTAACGCAATCCCTATCAAAATACCAAAAGCATTTTTCACAGAACTAGAACAAATAATCCTCAAATTTGTATGGAACCACAAAAGACCCTGAACAGCCAAAGCAATCTTGAAAATAAAAACAAAGCTGGCGGCATCACAATTCTAGACTTCAAGCTCTATTACAAAGCTGTAGAAATCAAAACAGTATGGTACTGGCACAAAAATAGACACATAGATCAATGGAACAGAACAGAAAACCCAGAAATAAACCCATAACTACATGATCAATTAATCTTCAACAAAGAGCAGTGAATACACAATGGGAAAAAAGACAGTCTCTTCAATAAATGGTGTTGGGAAAACTGGACAGCAACATGCAAAAGAATGAAAGTGGACCACTTACTTACACCACACACAAAAATAAACTCAAAATGGATTAAAGACCTAAAGGAAACCTGAAGCCATAAAAATCCTGGAAGAGAGCACAGGTAGTAATTTCTCTTACATCAGCCGTAGCGACATTTTTCTAGATATGTCTCCTGAGGCAAAATAAACTATTGGGACTATTTCAAAATAAAAAGCTTCTGCACAGTGAAGGAAACAATCAAGAAACTAAAAGGGCAAGTAGCATTCTTAATGCCCCCAAACCACTTGGTCTGCCTCTTATTTGTGTACTATTGTCCTAGTTTTTCCAACCATCTATCTCTGACACTGTTCTTTTCTGTTTACTACTTCAGTAGCTGTCTAGAGGGTCCTTCTCCTTCACAGTTGACCTTCACACTGTTGGCCAGTGTCAGCAGAGTGAGCCTTTACAGTGCAGAGTAGATGATGCCGCTCCCCTCCCCTCCGCCCCCACCCTTTCATGGCCTCCCATCACCGTGGATTAAATCCAGTCTCTCTTTTGTGGCCCGAAGCTCTTCCTGATCTGCCCCATCCCTCTTTGATCTTGCCTTCTCCTTGTTCTGTCCACTCCAGCCCCAATGTACATCTTGATGAATTCAAGTTTGTTCCTCCCCCCGTGGATTAGCAAATGCTCTTGCCCAGGCCAAAGACATTTTTATATCCCTCTTCCCTTCGTCCTCCATTTCTCTGCTTAAATGTCACTATCTCATTCTTTGCTCCAGGGAAAATAATTCCACAAAGTGCAACAGAGACACTCTTAGTCTTCATGAGTATTGCATTTTGAATGTCATGCAACAAGAAACGGCAAATTTCCTCAAAATTCTCAATACATAAAACATGGTATATGAGTAGATTTTTTTTTTTTTAAAGATTTTATTTATTTATTCATGAGAGACAGAGAGAGAGAGAGAGGCAGAGGGAGAAGCAGGCTCCCAAGGAGCAGGGAACCCGATGCGGGACTTGATCCCAGGACGCTGGGATCATGACCTGAGCCGAAGGCAGACGCTTACCATCTGAGCCACCCAGGTGCCCAATGAGTAGATTTTCATTTCCCTATTGTCAGCATAACCAAAAGAAAGTTACAAAATGGATTGTATAAGCTGAGAAAAACGTTCTTATCAGGTTCTTCTGATTTCTCCATCTCTAGTACTATACATACTCTCAGCCCCCATCACTCACTGGACCCTACTTCATTTTCTTCCTAACACTTACCTCTGCCTGAGGTTGTGTTATTCATTAGTACATTTGTCTTATTTACTTGTTTGTTCCAGATCTCTTCAATTAGAATGTAAGCTTTGTGAAAGCAGGGTTTTGTGTATCAAGTTTGCAACTGTTGACAGAAAACAATTCAATAAGTATTCAATACTTACTAAGAATTCAATAAGTATTAACAGGATATTAGACGAATCTTCACGTTTACAGATGAAATACGACGGTATAATTCATATACCCTGCCGTTATGCTGATGGGATTGACATCTTTTGGACCAAACTGAGGTTAAGATTCTACTTGACAACTGCCCATGCTTCTCTCCATGGAGTGTTACTTGGTGCCCCTCCCCTTTCTGACCTTATCCGATACTGCTTTTCCTTTTCAGATTTTTTTTTTTTTTTTAATGAATCTGCGAACCTGGCCTGCTTACCCTTAGCATCTTTGTTCTTGCAGTTCCCTCCGCTTAAAACACACTGGTAGGAGCGCCAGTGTATCGCCTGTCTAGTCTTGGCTCAGGCACAAACTTCTCCTACCTTGCCCCCCATGTTTGAAGCTGGGAACTGCCCCCACCCTGATACTCGTGATCCCTTTCCTCTGCCGGACTTTTTTTCTCCCATGGGAGTCACCACCCTTTTAAAGATTAAAACATTGCAGCATAAAATTATCATTATGGAGAGTAAAAGAATAATGTAACATATAATTATAAATAATATGCAATGCTTATTGTTTATTATGTCTCCCTAGAACATGAGCTCCACAGGGGCAGGGATCTTTGTGCATTTGTTCCATTGCTTGTACCTGCCCATCTGCCTCTGTTCTGGCTGCTGGGACGGACATACCGTTGTCTGGGTGGCTTACACAACAAACTTTCATTTCTCGCAGTTCTGGAAGCGGGAAGGCCAAGATCAAGGCACCAGAAGGTCCGGTGTCCGGTGAGGACCACTTTCTGGTTCACTAACGGCTGTCTTCTCTCTGGGTCTTCACATGGCAGAAGGGGTGAGGGAACTCTTTGGGGTTTCTTTTATAAGGCACTCATCCCATTCCTGAGGACTCTACACTCAGGACCTGATCACCTCCCAAAGACCCCAACTCCAAACACCCTCACGTTGGGAGTCAGGTTTCAATGTATGGATTCTGGGGGGACACAGTCAGTCAGTCTATGGTACCATCTTCCCTCATGACTCCCGGGGCCGATCCCCACAAGCTGGTCCCAGGTGTTCCTATGGGCAGGCTTTCAGCTGGGGTTTGGCCAATGGGAGGGACTCACAGGTGCCTCCAGGTCCTGGTGCCTTTTATAGGGTTCTAGAGCCTCTGGATATGCTGCCTGTGGCTCCAGCTTCCAGCACGTTTCCAAGACCCTGCATCTGGAGATCACTACCTCCTCCTTCGTCCCTTCCATGAGGAGCGACAGTGGCTTGTAGAGGGCATTCTCTGCTTTGCTTGACCATCCCGTATCAGCTGTTTAGTACTTCCATCACCTTCTAACCCCTTCCTGAGTTAAATTCCCACTGGTTTAAACACCCAGAGTAGTTTCTGTTCCCTAGCAGATCTGGAAATATACAATTCTATTTCTTCTGCTTTTTAGCAGATGCCTTGGAAGTCAGGTCAGAGAAAGTGAAGCAATGCAGTGGACAGTGACATGCTCATGACTAACCACATAATAAAACCAAGTGACTTAGCAGTTCAATAGGTGTAGCCGATACGCCCTAGTTTTATGGGTTTTCTTCATTAGCATATGAGAGACGCACTATAAATCACCCACTGTGGACAAGAGCTATAATCGGATGTACAATAGAACCACAGTCACATATGGCAAAGTAATTTATCATGAGATTTTAATTATATAAAGAGACACATTAAATTTATCTCTGTGTCCTCATCATCCAGCTCAATGCCTGGAATGTAATAGTTACCTGATAAATGCTCATTTAATGATGAAATGAATGAACTGAAAATATGAAAAATTATGCACACTATGCTTTCCACATTACAACATAAGGCAGCACAAGAATTCTGGCAACCCATGAGTCTATGAATGAAGAAAAACCCTCTGGTTGGTAACACAGAAAAGCTGAAGCTGCACAGCCTCATGGGAATCCCGAGAGGAGGGAGCTTCTGGTGGGATCTCAGGGCACCTGGTCGACCAAACGTCCAGAAACCGCATCTCTCTTCATTGCCTTCTCCTCAGTCTCGGGCATCTTGCAACAGGCAACAGCGATGGATGGATGTTCACAAGGGAGAGAGAAGTACTCAGAACTCAGGTCTCTGTGGGGAAGGTCATTCCCCTGAGGTGCTGGTGTTCAATGTCCCCTGAGATTCCAGGCATGGTTCAGGATGCTGGTGTTCAATGGGCAAACAGGGAAATAGATACAGGATAACAGAACAGGAGAGGGAGGGGGCAGAAGACAAAGGAACTATTCTATCCTATCATCTAGGCTGTTATCATTGCCAGGCTTGAACAGGACAGGAGAGGGAGCATTGCCAGGCTTGAATGAATAGCCAAGAGAGATAACCAAGATTCCATGAGTTCCGGCCGCAGCTTTCCTGAGCAAAGATCTCCCTGCAAACCTAGCCCCCCCCCCTGGCTAATGCTGGCTTCAGATGCTCCTTGTAGAATTACTACTACAAATGCTTCTGGTAGACGAAAGAGGACCCACCCTGTGCAGCATGGGTTGTGGAGGAATAGATCCCCTCCTCTGACACTGATCAATTATCTGTAGGGAAAGCCTCCACTCTGGTGTCCTGGCACTTTGCATGTCTCCCCATGGGCCACGCAGGCAAAGTTTGACCACACCGGGACTCGTGGCTCAGTGGGATAGCCTATGATTCCTTCTGGAGCCAGGGGAGATAAGCCTGGTGGGGAGCTGGTGTCAGGCATTTCCCAGCCCCACTTTATGGTCATCTCTCCTCCATCTCCCTGCTCACGGTCACCCACAGCTCGTGGCGTCTGTCACCTGACCCTTTTGGTTCTGTGTTGTCCTATATGACGAGAGTCGTGGACAGCTGCCGCCATGCTGACCTTGCTTTGGCGGCCCATCCCTGTGGGCTCCTGGCTGCTTGCTGGCCAATCCGTGGAAGAGTGGCAAGCCACACTGATACGCTCCGCGGCTCGGTGAGCGTGAGACCATATGGTGTGGTTTATTCTGCACGTCAGCACCTGCGTCTGTGAACGGACTCCAGCGCCCCATACCGGGATATCGACGCCCTGCAGCACAGGTCAGTGTGATTTGTCACGACTGGATAGCACTTCCTCGGGCTGATGTGGCCACAAGTACTTTCTGCTGTCTTACCGTGGTTTAGACACTTCCCTGCCGTGTCTGCAGGTCGGGGTTCTCCCGTGTGCAGCCCCAGGACTGCTGCACGGCATCCGTGAGAAGTTATCAGGTGAAAGAGTTGGTGCTATTACATCCTCACACTGCTCCAAGTTTATGAGGTTATTCTAATTGTCCTCAAATATATAAAATTCACAAATAGTTCCTTAAAGAAAGAAGGGAGTTCCTGAAGTTTTTTGCAGGCCACCAATAAGCTGTATTTCATTATAAAGTGCATTTTTTTTTTAAGATTTTATTTTTCTTAAGTAATCTCTAAACTCAACATAGGGCTCAAACCCACAGCCCCGAGATCGAGAGTCACATGCTCCAGGGGCGCCTGGGTGGCTCAGTCGTTAAGCGTCTGCCTTCGGCTCAGGTCATGATCCCAGGGTCCTGGGATCAAGTCCCACATATCGGGCTCCCTGCTCTGCGGGAAGCCTGCTTCTCCCTCTCCCACTTGCCCTGCTTGTGTTCCTGCTCTCACTCTCTCTCTTTCTGTCAAATAAATAAATAAATAAAATCTTTAAAAAAAAAAAAAAAGAGTCACATGCTCCACTGAGTGAGCCAGCCGGGCGCTCCCAAGAGTGCATATCTTACTCATCTACAGAATAGGAACCTCTCCTCCCCTCAAGATACTCGGAAAGCCCTCTGAACAGACCGGGGCCAAGAACAGCGATAAGGAAAACTATCTGATTCTAACTGCAGAGTATTTTACTGTGGCCACAAGCCTTTTTCTTATGACAGTTTTAAAATAAATAAAACTGCTAGCTTTTCCAGTGAACTGTCACTCTCATCTGTTTTTAATCATGGCTCTTGTTAGTTTTGAATTCTGTAAGAACTCAAATTCATTCTTAATTATAACATTACCATACTTTGGCAAAGTATAATCCAGATGAGATACATTTAGAATAAAAAGCACATTTCTTCATCACTGCCTAAATATGCTTCTCTCATAAAACTTATCTGATCCTCAACGTCTCGGGCTGTGCAGTGATTGATTGCAGCCAACCTTTTTATGGTCTGCCAAAACAAAGAATAGGCACACAGGTGTTGGGACTGCTGGGTTCTCATGACAGAGCAAGGGGGACCCACCCGGGTCTTCGTCAGGATTGTGCCCAAGGACATTTTCTCCAATCACGCTATGTCAAGGAGTTTTAGTGCAAACACTTTTAATTTCCTGGTGCCTCTTTTCAGAATTATGAGTTCCAACAGAAAGAGATAAAGAGAGAAGGAAGGGAGGAAGGAAGGAAGGAGGGAAGGAGGGAAGCAAGAAGGGAGGGAGGGAAGGAAGGGAGGAAGGAAGGAAGGAAGGAAGGAAGGAAGGAAGGAAGGAAGGAAGGAAGGAAAGGAGGGAGGGAGGAAGGAAGGGAAAAAAGTGCCCCCTTTTCCAGTCTGTAACTGCATAATATTCAGAAAAGAATATAAACTATGATTTAATGTAGACACCAATGAGGCTAGAAGTAAAATGTGATTGTCAGTATCATGACTCAAGGATTTCCTTAAAGTCCCAGACTCAGCAGTGCATGGTGAAAATTTATGGATTATTTGAACAGATGGTGCCACAATATCAACGTGAGATTTAAAGGCAGGGCCTTCGAAGTTATTTCAATCCCGAATATGAGTTCTGCAGAAACTCCATGTTACTGAGCCTCCCGTAGCCCTTGGGAAGGGCCTGCTTGTGTTTGTGTGAGGGGACATAGAAGCAGAGACTCCCCAAGCTCCTGGGGGCCTTCAATAGCAACCAGTCCCAAATCCACAGAGATGGAGAGCAGAACCGTGGCTGCCAGAGGCTGGCAGGGAGGCATGAGGAGTGACTGCTCATGGGTGCGGCGTTTCCTTTTGGGGTGCCAAAATAACCGTGGCATTACAAAGGGTGATGGTCCTATGCCTCTGTGAGTACCCTAAAACTCAGTAAAATGGATACTTCACTATGGTGAATTTCATGCTATGTAACTTCTTTCTCAATTTTTTTTAAGATTTTTTTTTTTTTTAAGTAATCTCTACACCCAATATGGTGCTTGAATTCATGACCCTGAGATCAAGAGTTGCATTCTCTTTGGCCTAGGCCAGCCAGGTGCCCCAAGTTCTCTCTCAATTAAAACAAATAAATAAAAGGTGGCAGTAGCTAAGTATCTTTTGTATGCACATGCACACCACGCATTGTGCATGGGACATATTTACACTAAGAAGGTGATTGTTGTGTATCTGAAATTCACATTTAATTAGGTTCCCCATATTTTTGTATCAGTAGACTTTATTTTTTAGAATTGTTTTAGGGTAATAGCAAAATTGAGTGGAAAGTACATTGAGTCCTAATACGCCCATACCCCCTCCCCCAGCACATGCCCAGCCTTTCTATCAGCATCCCCCACCAGAGTGGTACATATATTACCATGTGTGTGTTCTATGGGTTTGGGCAAAATTATAATGAAGTATCCACCATTATAGTATCATACAGAGTGGTTTCACTGCCCTAAAAATCCTACGTGCTCTGCTGATTCATCCCTCTCCTCCCTATAACCTTACCCCTGGCAACAACTGTCTGAATGGACCACCCTTCATCCATTGAAGGACAGCATGGTTGCTTCCAAACTTGGCCAATTACGAATAAAGCTGCTTAAACATTTGCATACAGGTTTTTGTGTGAACACAACTTATCAGTTCATTTAGGTAAATACCAAGGAGCACAACTGCTGGATCATATGGTAAGACTTTTAGTTTTGCTAAATCTGGCAATCCTATTCTCAGTGAACTTGCACTTCTTTGGAAGAGACACAGAACAAGGATGTACTTCAATGAGAGAAGGCACTAGAGGATATCTTATCTTTATCCGCTCATTCACCCACTCATTCATTGGTATTTATTGAACAAAACTGTGTGCTAGACCCTGGGAAGACAAACAGACACACAAAATGGAAAAAGTACATGCTGTTAAACACAGCAAAGCAGAATAACAAGGGCGTTAGAAAGGTTTCCAACATGCAAGCTAGAGAGCAAAGAAAAGATGGAGAGATTTTCCCCATGGAGGCTCCAAGGGAGGCTCCGAGAGTGTACCCCGGGGAAAGAAGGCCTTCTTCTTGAAGTATGTAGATAATCCCGCAGGGGTATTGATGAGAGATCCACACAGGAAAGAATGATCCCAGGCGGAGGTGCAAAGGTACGAACTAGCAATGGAATACATTTAATCAATAAATATTTAATACCCTACCATTATGCTGGGCCTGAGGACACAGCTTTCACCAAGCAGGCAGCCTGGACAAGTAGTCGACAGGAAAATACTTAACACAGGTTTGTGCAGCTCAGAAAAGCAAGCTTTCCTCATGGCTGGGACAACAAGTGCCTTCAAAGAGTGAGTGCTCCTTTTTCTCCTGGGTATGCCTCCCCTTCTACCCTAAGGTGAAGAGTTACGTCAATGGGTGTACAAATAGTGCTTACCATCTATTAGAATTTCAAGGCTTGGTTTGGGGACTCCCCCCCCCCAACTACTGAAGTTTCCTAAGTTGAGTTATCATTCCAAACTTTAGTTACTATTGTCCTATGTGAGATCTTTGTATCTTGTGTCCAATGCACTAGTTAGACATTTCTTTATAGGCATTTTAAGATTTACAGGTGCACTTGATAAAATAGCTGGACATTTTCGAGATGTTTTTCATTGGATAATTTATTCCATATGTACCCAACAGCCAAGCATTTGGCAAGTGACCAACAGATATGATTTAGAAAGCCTGAAGAGCTCATGCAGGAAATAAGTAGCTGACAGAGAAAGAAAAATGGCAACTTCATGCTTTAATGGCAACGTAAACTATCTAGAAGGGACATTTATCAGTTCAACAAGAATCGATTTTCTTCACTCTCAACCCATATAAAAAATCCCTTTCTAAAAGGTCGGGGCATTTGCTCTGGTAATTTATTTGTTTATGTATAACTAGCCCATCTCGAGACTCTGTAGGAAACATCTTTTTCTGGCACATGTTTTATCTTGATCCTGGGTGGAAGATAATCACCGAGTAACCTGTTGAATCGGGCACACTTGGAGGCAAGGGAAGGAGATTTCATCTACTGTGCACTTGCAGACATTGATGTAAGTGCGTGAGGAGTGAGACAGGCAGTTGGGTGAGCTTCACGCCTCACACAGGTGTCAACTGCCTGCTCTGTCTGATTTTTGTTCCACTCCATATTTTGAAATGATATAACTCAAAAGGGACGTCACTTGTTAATTAGTGAAAATCTAAAACAAAGGGTTTCTGGTTAATTCATAGAAAATGGGGAGTTTGAATAAATTTCAAGGCAATGTTTTAACCAGGTAAACTTAATTCTAGTATTTGCATCAAAACAGGGAATGGAGAATTCGTGTTTATTCAACATGCATTCCTTTAATTGATCACCTTTTGTTTAGTACATGTATACTGAGCACCTCCTATATGCCTGGGAGTATGCCAGATTCCAGGAATAAAACCATGAATATGAACAGAACGTCTCCTCTGAGGGTAACCGTTAAGTAAATAGCCATCATATGTGGTGTGAGAGGGATGGAACCACGACAGAGAGGAGAACAAGTGTGTTTGAGAACCAAAAGATGATGCATTCTAGAAAAGGTGAAGTATAGATCTTTGACCTAGGTCCTAAATGAATGAGTAGGTGTTTGCCATAAAGAGATGAAAGAAAGTGTAGTAGAGACAAAAGATAGACCAGTCATGATGATTAAATATTATCCATGTCCATCTTTTTTTTTTTTTTTAAGATTTTATTTATTTATTTGAGAGGGAGAGAGAGATAGCGAGTAAGAACACAAGAGCGGGGGAAAGAGAGGCAGACGCCCCGCTGAGCAGGGAGCCAGACACAGGACTCGATCCCAGGACCCCGAGGTCATGACCTGAGCCAAAAGCAGACACTTAACCAACTGAGCCACCCAGGCGCCCCTCAACCTTGTCCATCTTTACTAATGACTGACTCTTCATCCCAGCCAAAATACTTAGCTCTCTATCCATCTGTTTTCACATCTGTAGAGATACTAATAATATTTAATTTGCAGGCTATCAGAAGGATCAACCGAGACAACATACCTTAAGCGCTCAGCCTGTGGCCATTAAATGCTAATCCTATGGAACATTCCAATGAGTTGGGAACCCACGCCTTCCTCTACTATAACTGGTAGACAAATGGTGTCCAGCTCTCCCCATCCTCTCCCCAAAACAGTGCAAGGAACTCCGTAAGCAACTTGGAGCAAGAAATGAAAGTTCTGTTCTTGTTATTTATGTGAAGCAATCCAAAGCTGTGTGCAGTGACTATCCAGAATGTACATGTATCTCATCTTTGATGTTTCTCTTCTAGAATTTCTTACCATTTTAGAATCATTTTTTACCTCATCTTTTACAATAAAGGGTTTCACGGGAGGAGGAACTATGATCAAATCCCATCCCTAATAGGTTGACTTACGCTTTGATTCAGATTTCTTTTGAAGTATTCCCAAATTCCCGAGTAATTCATGTTTTCTGGGTTTTTTGGCCATTGATTTACAATCTTACGGGATTATAATGAATAAACGTGGACCATACAATTGCTAGGTTTTTACAATTCTTATTCCTGGCACTCATGCATGGCTCCACTCTTGGGGTCAAGTGAAACTGTGGGATCTTAGAAGAGTAGAACAAAAGGAAGGGGAGGTCCCTGATCATCTGCTTCAGGGAACCAGGATGCATCCACTGACCAGACGGAGGGCCCCCTCTGGCGCACTAGCAGACGCCTCCATAATTAAGAGTTCCTTTGTGTGCCTTATTCAACCTCCTATTCCCGGAGTCTGACAGATGGTAGATATTTAGTAATTTTTCTTAAGTAGATGAGTAAATATTTCTTCTTACTTTCCTGTAATGAGCATGCCTAATTTTGCAACATGTTAACAAAAATAGAAACCCCAAATAAAAGGATCTTTTAAAGCCTGTCATCGTTTTTGGACATTTATTCTACCAGTACTCCGTTCATACATTCAGGGTATTCTAACTGCCCCCCTGTTATTGGTGAAGTAGTTTGTTGCAATTTTACTTGATCAAATAGCACGGCACAAAAGATAAAGTAGATCTCAAGCATGCAGTGTAAATAAAGTAAAGAAATTTTAAAAAGCACAAACATGGAAAAATATGAAGGTATGACTCTATTTCTTCAAGTAGCATAAACACTGAGGAAGTAGCCTCATGGTCTAACAACATCATCAAACGTGAAAAAGCAGTAACTGGAAATGCAATTTTAACTACGGCATTCCTTAAAGTAATTCCTCTTTCTGAGCAATTGTTTTTGGCTCGATCACAAGTTACCAAAGCTAACAAGAGTGAAAAATGTAACAGCATTTCAGTTGAGTGTAAGGAGAAAGACATGAGCTTTTCACATACATCATCATTCACATTTTTTACTTTTATTGGTGGAGTGATAGGGGAAAGTGAGAATTTCCAAATGCCCTCAATATGTCTTTGCCTCCTGCTATTCATGCATCTGTGAGAAAATCTGCGATATTTCAAAGCAGACTGAAGACTCACATGAAGAAAGCTATTTACTTTATCAGGATCACTAACTGTATATTACCATGCATTATTAGCTGTGACTGGGGACTCTGACAATGGAAACACTAATTGCTGAATCCAACGATTCTTCAAACAATCACATGACTGTTGAATTAAGTGGGGTTGACATTGGTTTCCAGTTCTCATTTCTCTTTAAAATTTTCATTAGGTCCTCTGTTGTAAAGTTCTTTAAAGTGCTTCACAGAGAAACTTAAAACAGTTTTTACTTTATCTTCAAATGGAAATTCATGATTTGATTTTTTTCCCCACTTTTTGAGATATAATTGACACACCATAAAATCCCCCATTTGAAAGCATACAGTTCAGTGATTTTACGATGTTCACAAGACGATGCAACCATCACTACTAATTCCAGAATACCATCATCACTCCAAAGAGAAACCCCGTACCAATTAGCAGCACTCTCCATCCCTCCTCCCAGCACCTGGCAACCACAAATCTACCTTCTGTCTCTACAGATTTGCCAATTCTGGATATTTAATGTAAGTAGAGTCATATAATACACAACCTTTGTGTCTAGCTTTTTTTTTTACTTAGCATGATGTTTTCAAAGTTCATTGATATTGAAGCACGAAACAAGATTTCATTCCTTTTTATGGGTGAATAATATTTCCTTGTATGAATAGGCCACATTCCGTTGCTCTGTTCATCAGCTGATAGACAGCTGGGTTTTTTTTTTTCCACTTTTTGGGTTGTTTCCACTTTTTGGCGAGGAGGAACATGCTGCTTCAAATATTCATATTCAAGTTTCTTTGTGAACAAATGTTTTCAGTTCTCTTGGGTATGTATCTAGGAGGGGAACTGCTGAGTCACATGGTAAGTCTGTGTCAAACTTTTTGAGGACCCGCCAAAGTGTTTTCCAAAGCAGCTGCCCCCTCTTACATTCCTACGGGCTGGGTTTGAGGGTTCCAAATTCTCCACATCATTACCAACACTTGTCACCCTGTTATGCTTTGAAATGTATCACTGAGGATAAATGACGAGTATTCCACGAAGAGAGGAGTTACTATAACACAAACAAGCTAATGTTTGAATTTCACATTATAAGGGGAAAAACCCTAAAGATGGTAGCAAACCAGGAAGTGCAAATCTCCTTAATCAGAAGAAATATATAAAATTTATATTTGCCAGCAATAATTGGTTATTATAGCACCACATTTCAATTCATCCTTTTAAAAGAATGAAAGAAGAAGAAAATGAAACAAGAAAGAAAATGAAACAAAACTTTCAGAAGAAAATGAAACAAGCTTCAGAAGGAAATCCTAATGGCATCATCTATGAAATAGAGTGATAATAAGACCTGTATAAAAACATACCTGTTTCAAAAACACAACACAGGACACTCATGTCCAGAAACATCAGTGTTCCAAACATCAATGTTCAAAAACCCTAGCCTTTTGTTGACTCACTCATGTTTGTGCGGCTGCATGGTATTTGGGGTCAGCTTACCAAGGTATAAGCCATCTCCACAACATCACAGGCAGAAGGAGTAAGAGGCAGTGAACAGGCGGGAAAGAATACGGTATTCTCAGGGAATGGAAGTGGCTCCTACGGATGAAGCATTAGATTCCACGATGGGGATGGATCTAGAGGTATGTATGGGCAGGGGCCAGACATAAGAGACAGGATGGTCATGCAGAGAAGTATTAACATAGGTGACCTGAGACTGCTCTCCTAGAGATCTCCTGCTTGCAAAGTTGGCCCTTGGTTGGCATCTGGGAACTAGGGAGTTCAGGAATATTGTCACCATTCTCCCATGAGAAGGGCTCACTGTGCTAAATTGTTTCTACGAACAATGTGGTTTATGGTGAACACCTGATCTCCTTCTGAGAGTCTGGAATTTTGGTACATGCTAGGCAGGGGGTGCTTATGTCATCAACTCCCTAGTTAAAACCCTGGATCCTGATTCTTTCATGAATTTCCCTGGTAGACAGTATCTCACACATGTTGCCACAAATAATGTGCACTGTCTCCCTGTCTCTGTCTCTGTCTGTCTGTCTCTCTCTCTCTCACACATACACACACCTAAAACAAGTAAACAGTCAAAACCCCAATCCTTTTCATTTCTGAAAGGAAGTCGCATGCTTGGAAGTGATGGACAATTACTACTTAATTTTGAATTAATCAGAGGCTTAAAATACAGCTTAAGTAAATGGGAAAAAAACATCTAGTCAAGTTGATGATGAGAAAGAGCTCTTTAAACTATAGTATGGTCCAAAACCCTTGAACAATCAAAATACTAATTCTGTACAGCATAGAAGGTTTTTGTTTTTTTTTTTTAAATCTGAACTTCATTTCATATCCAAAAACGCTGATGATAAAGAAAATTGCAACTCCAGCGGCCAGCATATTACAATTAAGGAATGTTTTTAACCTAGTCTACTGACCTTAGCATAAGCTTCTTACCTTGATGCTAGAAACCCGGCACTGAGTGTGTTATTAGGTAATGATGTCTTGTGGGCACAAAAATCACAATCTTATTACTTCACTGACATTAACAAATAATGTTCTCTTATTTACTCCATTACTCTTCCAAACCGGGTAATAATTTTTAGGCAACAGTCCTGGATCACTTGTTCCTTTGCAGATGATTTAATTAAATAGGGAAATTAATGTTATGCTGTCTTCTGGCCTAAGGGACAAGATGACCTTCTGCAAATCTGTAAATGTCAACTTCTAGCAAGAACAAAGGTGTCCCTGGATAACTCTGAATTATTTCCGGCATTAGCTTTCAGATCGGCAGTGACAGTCCCTCTCATTTTAGGAAGAAGAAAAAACAACTCTAAAAACAAATCCCCTTGTCAGCCTACCCCCATTTTTCCATATTACTATCAGATAGAAAATGAGTCTTAAACATTTTCCCATTTCTGTAGATAGGTAATGGTCTCACAAATGCTTTCTATATGCAGAGAGAATATATTTTAAATTATATTTTTAAAAACATGCCTGATAAAGTAGGCTCTAAAACATCTGAAGACCTATGTCTTTTTTGTTTTTAAGATTTTATTTATTTATTTGAGAGAGAGACGGCAAGAGAGAGCAGGGGGTGGGTAGAGGGAGAAGCAGGCTCCTCGCTGAGCAGGAGCCCGACACGCGACTCAATCCCAGGACCCCGGGACCATGACCTGAGCCAAAGGCAGATGCTTAACCGACTGAGCCACCCAGGAGCCCCAAAATTTTACAGTTCTTGATAAAAACTGGGAAAGTCTAGGCCAATTCACCATGTGCTTCTGCACTTGAACCTTCAAAAACCACTCACAAGCCTAGAACATATAAACTCAGAAGGCAATGATATAATGTGAAATATCCACTTTGGCTTAACATACAAAAACAAAATTTGTAATAAAAATCTAAAGCACAGATGAACCCAAGATGGCCTTTTCAGAAGTCCAACCAGATGGGCAGAGAAGTGAAAGTCAGTCTGGAAACGCGGCACAAGGGCTGTGGTACTTGTGAATTTTCCACCACTGGACATGGCATTATGAGTGGGTGTTGACATCTTGTATTCTTGGTTGAGAACAAGAAACATAAATCACAACCTAAATAAGCCCTCCTGAGGTGCTTCAAATGTTTTGACCATTGTGGAGGAGGAAAGGACTACAGAGCCCTTGGATGACAAATGGGATTGTCCTGTGAGGTCTTTGAGAGAGCTGTTCAGTGGCAGAGATGAGGGTTCTTCCACCTGCATCTGGTTTCGGTTAGACCGGCCTGAGAAGAACATGAGGGAGTGAGACTGTGGATGCTGTTAGCTCTTTACAATCTTTGCAAGAAATACGGCTCTGAATTTATGTGCCATATCCAGAACCAGAAACTCCAGAGAGAGAGAGAGTGAGTGAGCAGATGAGTGGTTCCCTTTATGTAACCTACTAATGGTTACATAAAGTTTCCTTTCCGAGTGTTGAAAATGTTCTGGAATGTGACAGTGTGAGTGTCCCCATACACTGTGCATGTATGGAAGGCCACCGAAGCGCACACCTTAAAATGGTGAAATGCCATTTTCAGAGGGTTCAAATGGCAAAGTGTATGTTCTATGTGTTTTCCCACATAACAGAAATATGGCTATGAAAGGAAAAGATAAGGAGACACAGGCAGGTGTAAGGTGATGCGAAGACATTTTCTTCCTGGGAAGGAGATAATTATACAATTTTTATAGGTTTTATTTTTTTTTTTATTTTTTATTTTTTTTTAAAGATTTTTATTTATTTGAGACAGAGAGAATGAGAGAGAGAGAGCACATGAGAGGGGGGAGGGTCAGAGGGAGAAGCAGGCTCCTTGCTGAGCAGGGAGCCCGATGCGGGACTCGATCCAGGGACTCCAGGATCATGACCTGAGCCGAAGGCAGTCGCTTAACCAACTGAGCCACCCAGGCGCCCTAATTTTTATAGGTTTTAATGAGTTGAAGCAAAGGAGCCCATAGAGAAGGCAGCTGAAGCTGGAGGACAAGGGGTGAGAAATTGCTCAGGAGGGGTGCTGAGGACAGGGCTCCGGACTTGGGCAAAGGGAGGATGCTGACAGGTGAGAAAGAAGACGGAGAAGGAGAGGATAACTAGCTGGCTCAATAAGCAGGCACTTTCACTTAGTTCTGACTTGACTGTTCTTTTCCCTCCAGATACAGAAGAATCGTATTACCCGAGAATCCAGGGAATCAAGAATGGGAAAGGAGGCTTAAATGAGCAGTAAAAATGTAGCATAACCACCTTGGGTAATGTCGGAGGACGCTGCAGGGGGAAATGAAGGCATCTGTAAGTGGTACCCAGGCCCAGATAATACTAGAATTCATGGCGCCCCCCCAATGGCACAGACCTGGGGCTGGCTGGTTGGTCAGTTGGGTTTTTCTCCTGCAGGAAAAAAGGCATTGTTGTCTGATGATGGATCAGAAAGACAAGATAGTTGTGTTGCTCTAGGGTTAGGCTTGGCAAAATGGGCAGAACAGGAAGACAATGCAGGTTCTTGAAGTTTTGACAAGAGAACGACTAAGGAAATGCTTGACAGCTCTTGTATGTCCCTTGGTCTGATTTCAGAAAGTTGAAATGGTTATTTTTGATCATCATTCCCAGTTTTATCAAGGCTTTTTGGAAAGAGGATTTGCTGAGCTCCTCGTCCAGACGTTCTAGAAGTTCCCTCCCTCAGCCCAAGAGGTGTTGGCCAATGATGCCATTGCATCCAGATACTAGGAAACGCCACTCAAAACAAGTTTTGGTGGACCTATCACTTTAATGCTTTATTGCGGATTGCTTTAATGCTTATTTAAAAAATAAAATTTTCCCCCTGATTTCAGATAAACCTTAATCTAATAATGTGAAGTATAAATCTGTGACAGGGGACCATGGCATTCAGCAACAGCAAAATTTACTTGCCCTAAGAGCTCAGGGATAGGGTGGGCCGTGGAGGAAAGCCCTGTGTTTCTCCTCAGACCACAGCAAGAGTGCAGGGCTGGGCTAGCGAGCGGGTGGCTGCTATGCGGGATCTATGGATTGGCAGTGATGGGTCGGGAACACCCTGAACACGTTGTGTGCAGTTCTGTGTGTTCTGGATATTTCCCGTGGCAGAGGGCAATAGCTTCCACAGATCCTGCAAGGACACTATGATTCTCACAATAGTATTGACTGCTGCTGCACAGGGACCGGATGACGGACTGAGAAATGGGCACAGAGGAGCCGATGAGGTTGGACAGCAAGTGACCCAGCTGGCCTTTACATGGTTTAATCCATGGCAAACTTCCCTCAATTACCAAAAGGATATTTTCCAAACATTTATGACACAACCCATTGGAATGTTGAGGGCTGATGCCTCAAAGGGATATTTTTATTTATTTTTAGACTTTAAAAATTTATTTATTTTAGAGAGAGAGAGCAGGAGTGGGAGGGGCAGAGGAAGAGGGAGAGAGAATCTCAAGCAGACTCCCTGCTGAGCATGGAGCCTGACACGGGGCTCGATCTCACAACCCTGAGATCGTGACCTGAGCTGAAACCAAGAGTGGGATGCTAAACTGACTGAGCCACTCAGGTGCCCCGCCTCAAAGGAATATAATGAGGTCCCAGTTACCACAGCTTTCCCAACTTTGGGGAATAGGCAAGATGGACACAAGTGAAACAACTGGACCCAAAGCAATTCAGAGATCAATAACGTCATACCTCCAGCTCACCACAGGTTCAACGTGGCATCCCTCTACCCATGTGGGCTTCTGGAAAGGCCTGGAGGTGAGAGAGAAACAAAGAAAGGAGTACTGTGTATCCTCGGTGTTTTCAACAAAAGCTCCTCCTCAGTCTTGGTGCCATAGTTTAATTGGTATGTCATTTTTATGAATTCATGCCTACAAGTGTGAACATCTTACTAATAAAATATACGATGATTCCATCTATGGTAGTTGCTAAAGTAGTTCTACTACTTTCTTCTCCCTTTAAGAGTGGTCTCTCTTGCCTTTCCCAGCAGATGATATTCCTCACTACATCTCGTGTCCTGAGCTTTGTATGAGGCTAGAATCACACTGATCTTGGAACCCCATTAATGATCCTCCCTCTTAATCTGTCTGGCGCATGCCAGTGGATTATGCCTGATGATACTTCAGTCCAGAACCAAGTGGTTTGTCTAGTTAACTAGCAGAGGCTGACCCCATTAGCGTTTAGGACATCAAAAGGATGCTCAAGAGAATTATTTGTCACCTTTTTGTGGTTTAAGAGACATTAAATACCATGCCCCTGGTTTTAATGGCCTTCAGGACTTTCATCTCTGAATGGTCCTCAGTGCCTGCCACAGCCCTCGGTAAAAAATGAATGAAAAAAAATCAACAATTATATCGATTTGATCTACCTGAAGCCTTTGGTAAAAATCAATCCTGATCATAAAGATGAAGCTGATAAGCGTTTCTAGAATGCTTGGCAAGACAATTACAAAGAGAAGCGATGCATTAGTACCCTATGCTTTATATGAAAACAAAAGGAAGATCTTGGCTACATTTATATTTTTTTTGGCTCAAAGTACGTATATAATTTTGTGGCTGTTTTTAATTTTACCTTTGCACACAGAGATCTACAGACACTTGTATAGCAGGGATAATTTATTAGCATAACCCAACCATTGACATTTCATCTAGGTGAAGGATGAATCTGGCCTCCTCTTGGTCAATTTTCTCACAGCTGAGGGACACACATATGGGGCTCAGCTAGATAGGGTCAAGGTGACCTTTGCACGGGGACGGGAGTTATGTGCAACACACAGGAGATTGAGATCTACTTCCATGATCTTCAATGTCAGTAAGAGAGAACAAGATGACTATGAACGGCCTCAGGAAATCTCTGAAAGCAATGTTGTACTATTTTTATGGACTACATCAGGAGGTGCAGTTTAGGGGGAAAAGTGAGAAAGAACTCTGTTCTGTGTATATGCTCTAGAGTTCCCGTAACTTCTCCTCTTTCAGAAACAGGCAAAATTACCCAGTCCTACTTAGCGTTCCCACAGTACCTGGGACTACTCAGTGTAAAGGGTCAGTTAGATAAAGGAAAAGCATCTAGAGTAAAAAACCAAACAACGAAAGGCAACTTGAGGTAACTTCGGGAATCCAACTATAACATTTGTAAGCAGATCAATAAAAGTTTTCGGAAACTTTCACATTAAAATGTATATATTCTCATATTACAGTAAAAATCAATCGGGTATAGAACAAATAGACTAGTTTTGAGTCTGCTGCTAACTATCCCTGCCACTTTGGGCAAGACAATGAAGTCCCTGGAGTTTCTGATACATGGAGGGGCCTAGACTGACTAATTTAATCTTAAAAGTGCCATGAATTTATGATGTCATGGACTATATCCTTCTGGTCTTTATTAGAAAACTATATATTATTTTGCAGGATCCCTTTACTCCACTGAAGGATTTCTCCTTCCTCTACCACATATAATTTTTTTAAACTGTTCTAATGACTTCTCTCTAGTTCTACACTGTATTTGAATGAATGACACTTAATTCACCCAGATTTTTAAGACGGTTTTGCTCAGCTGTCAGGAGACTAAGCTAGTATGTATCATTTATAAAATATTTACAGCATCAGTAGAGAGCTCTGAATAACAAATGGCTTCTATTTAAATGATGAGAGACTGTTTAACATTTTCAAACTTGGCTTCTCAGGTGATGTATTCTCAATCTCACTTGATTTATGATCTAAATTTAAAACAGCTCTAATCAAATATGTAATTTAATGATCTTATTGATGGAATTTTTATATTTCTTGGTTTTGCATTCTGTTTCATAATAATAATTGGGAAGGATTCACAACAAAAACAATTTTCTAAGTTGAAGTTGGAAGCCTCAGAGTTCTATTTGTTTTTTTATTTTATATTATTTTATTTTACTTTTTTGCAAAAAGCCTCGGTTAGTCTATACTGCATTATTAAATTGTCTATAATGATATTTAAAAGCTGAAGGAGTCTAATTCCACAATAACTGTTTCATTTTTAAATTCGACACATCTTCAGTTCATGCAACTTGCCTGAGATTGCACAGCTGTTTTTATTTATAGTCTAGTGGGGGAATTTCACTTGTCAAAGATGCTATGACAAGTAAATGTCCCTGTGCACATTGCATTCGGTGACGTGGCCCACTTGCAAGCCAACAAAATGTCAAGAAATACCATTAAAATCCTTTTAGCTCCAAAGACACTGAATTATCATTCTTTTCAAGTTCTTACTCTTCAAGGGGCTATTACAAGAAAAGTTTACATGCAAAAAAGTCCATTAATTTATGTAACATGCTTACTATATTTAATTAAGTAAAGAAAGGCTCATCTTCAGATCTTAATGCTAACAGTATTCATCAGTAATTATTACCAGGTGGATATGCTGCAATGATGCAGAGATTGTGGTAACCCAGCAGGCAGTTAGCAGGTGTATTTTAGGGGTTTTACTAAGGAATGACGGGTTTGCATAGAATAGAAATACCCAGTCCTGTGCTCGTCTCTGTCTCATGTGGGATACTCACACAGCTTCTATTAAATGCTGCCCAATATAAAAACTAGACAAATTCTAGGGGTTGGTGTTGCTACTTGTTAAAAGCCCAGCTCTCTTTCAAAGTACACACTATATCTATTTTCTGTTTTTTTAAGATTTTATTTATTTATTTATTTGAGAGAGAAGCAGAGAGAGAGAGAGAGAGAGAGCACGAGCAGGGGAGAGGGGCAGAGGGAGAGGAAGAATGAGATTCCCCACTGAGCAGGGAGCCTGATGTGGGGCTCGATCCCAGGACCCTGAGATCATGACCTGAGCCAAAGGCAGACGCTTAACTGACTGAGCCACCCAGGAGCCCCCAGATCTATTTTCCTACCTACAGATATATGATTTATAGTTGTTTCCAAGCAATGATGACTGAAAGGTACCAACGGGAAGACCTTTGCCATTTCTTCTTCAAAAAACTCAAGTGATTTCCTGCTGGTCCTTCCCACTTAAATTGGCCATAGGAATCCCAGAGGTGACCTGGGTCTTCCTTCTTGTTGCCTTAAAGTTGGCTTGCTGATGGTAATGGGATATACCCAACTCATGGTTATTTCAGGATCATGTGGATCCATTTACCACAGAATGATGGTCTTTTCAAGTAAGGATATTTTAAGAGGTAATAAAATATCCATGTACTTTTATTTATTTCTCCTCTGTGCTTGCTTGTTTTAAAATTCAATTCTGCTTATAAATATATATGTATATATATTCTGGTTTGGAAAGATTTATTGGAAAATACAAGGAGTGTTAACTCATTATATGTCTTTCACATTCATACCCGCTGGAGCTGTGTTTCAGTGTTTTCAGGCATAAAGTAAGCCCAGTCTTTGGTAAAGAATAGGAAAAGCCCATGCACTATCTCATTAGTGTTGGCAAGATTTCTTAAAAGTCAAGTGCCTTTGACAACATGAACAATGGATCTGTTATTTACATTACAAAACAAAAATTTGTCACAAAGATAAATTAAAAAATGTGAGCAGAAAATTCTATTCGGCTTCATTTTCATAAGATTTGCAAAATATTTTTCTTTGCAACATATTCAGGTATTTTGAATTTAGCAATGTAGTCAGATGTTTTAGTATAAAAAATAATGTGCTCGTGGGGCACCTGGGTGGCGCAATTGGTTGAGTGTCCGACTCTTGGTTTCTCCTCAGGTCATGATCTCAGGGTCGTGAGATCGAGCCCCCAGCAGGCTCCCAGCTCAGCACGGAGTCTGCTTAAGATCGTATCTCTCCCTCTCCCTGTCCCTCTGCCCTTCCTCCCTGTGCTCTCTCTCTTTAAAATAAATAAATAAATCTTTAAAAAAAATAATACTGTGTTTGTATGTGGAGATTATTGGAATGATTTACTACCTTCTTCTTTAACTTTATTTCACATTGTTACTTTTTCATTTGTTTCTGAGAGTTGTGTTTGCATAATAAAGGCTCCTTTTTCTACAGATCTAATCTTCTCTTCTTATGAAATTACTAAAAATTATTTTTTGAAATTCTACAAAATCTGGACAAGCAACATTCTTACTTTAAATGTAAGCTCACTTATGAATTTCTCCCCAACAGCATCACACCTTTTCGGGAGCCAGGGAACTGAAGCAAACAAAGGCCGTGCAAGTAAAAATGGTGCACCTGTCAGACTCGGGGCGGGGGAGGGGCCACACTGATCAATAGGCATCACCTGAAAGCCCTTTCTGGCTCACCCCACCTGATCCCAGATGCAGGTCTCTGATTTGTTAACAGTGGAGTATTTGAGTCAGATATCTTTCCATTAGAAATTTCTAGCTCCAATATCTGCAGTTCCTTTAATGCAATGAATATCGACACACTCTCCTCTCCCCTTAATGTCCCAGAAAATCTCAGATAAAAAAATGGTATTTTGTTCTGTAGTTTTAAAATAGAAAACTTCAATCTCTGTTAGCAGATGGCCTGGCCAGTAGTTTTTTGAAAATACAGTTAGGTCTATTTTTGAAACTTGCTTCATCGTATGAATGCAGAAATCATCTTGACGAGATGAGTATTAATTTTAGTAATTAACAAGAACTACCTAATGCAGGCTCTTTGTATCAAAATATACCATGATCCTTTTGAAAAGATATTTTGAGTATTGAAAAGGAAAGTTCCAGCAAAATCCTTAAGAGTAATAAAAAAGGTAGTGAGTGGATTGGTATAAGCCTAAATAAGTATTGGTATAAGGAAAATAAGTATTATTATGATGATGAAGCTTCTCGTAAGGACTCAGTAGCATGATTTAAACGTTATCATTCAAAGAAGTAATACAGATAAATATAAGGAAAATATGGGAGCCAAATCTCGAAATGAAGCCCTGAATTTTACAAAAGTGAAGCCACAAAGAATAGAGGACACACTTTGAGAACCTTGGAAACTCTTCCCACAGTAACTCAACATGGACGTACATTCTGTGAGGGGCCGACCAGAGCTTATTTCTCTGGATCCAGAGCTTATTCTCTGGATCACCCTCGGCCTCAGCAGGATGAATCCACAGTTTCCAAATCCTGGACATTCTGATACCACGGTATTTCTTGCCCATGTTTCTTAGAGAGTAAATGAAGTGTAGACTCCCTTCAATAGTTGGCAACAATACACAGTTCTAAGTATTCGGTGCTTGGTTTGAAATCAAAAGCCTTTTTTTTTTGTACTGTATTGACAGCATAGCATGGGCACTCCCCTACCCCTTTGCTCCCAAGGTCTGGGTAACTGGCAGTCAGCAGGCAAGGACAGGCGAAAACTAGAGGAATAGTTTGAAGCTGTGGTTTTCAGGATGAAAACGTATCACACAACCTAATTATTTCCTTACTTTGTGTATATTACTGTACAGAACCCAAACTTCAGAGCTGTCAAAGCAAACCTCAAAGATGGGGAAGGTTGACAGGGAAAATGCCAAACAAAACAAAAACAGCCCATTTTTCAAGGACAGTGACTTTCAGTTCCATTAAAGTTCCTTGCCATCTAAATAACGAGGTGCAATGACCCATAGGGCCAGTGTAGAAAACATGTCAACATAACCTAACAATGTCTAAAGGTTCATTTTCCTGTTCAATTTATCCCAGTCACTCTGTTTGGACTTGTATTAATTGGAATTTATGATAAATATATCGGACGCCATGTGGTAAAACTAACAACCTCTTTAGAGCATACCACGTTTCTTGGGCAACAAGTAACAAATCACTTTTTAAAAAATCAATGCGAACCAGTTCACTGAGGTCACAGACACTTGCTATCAACCATTCTCGGTTTAAAACCCTTACATTTTTAAAGAGTAGTATACTTTGGGTCTCTCCAGAATGACATCTGAGAGATAAAATCAGAATCATCACTAGGATAGGTCCAGGCTATGTGGCATTTCATTGCTTAAAACAGGGACTTCATTAACTCTCCTGAGCATAGAGAACGAAGATATTTTTCAGAACTGTTTAAATAAATGTCATTCTGTTTATCAAAACAGAGAAATCTGGCAGGCATTTCAAACCATATGGGGCTTTTGAAAATATATGAGAAACATCTGATTATGTGTTTAGCTGAATATTATTAAAACTGCATGTAAGCCCTTAGGAGAGCATTTGGCCTAAGTTCCCTAAAGTCACCCTCTAGAGCATCCTATTTGATATATTATTATGTCACAAAATTATTCCAATATAAACAAAACAGAGCCTCAATGAAACCAACACAACCCTCCATTATTGAGCTGATTCCATGGATAACTGTAATTACAAATATCCATAATCCTTTATTTTGACTCTAAGGACAATATGTAACACCAAAACCTATAATTTGTGAAAGTCATATATTCAGTATAAAAATGAGGGTGTCTCATGCAGCTTATGAAAGACAAATAAGTCCCCCATGCTGCAAGAGCAGGTAGCTGGAGGGGCTGACAAACTGGAAGAGAGAAGAATCAGTGATGAGCTTGTGCTCTTCTGGATCATCTCAATATCATCCGGAACCTTCTGTTACAAGCTCACTCCACCACTGAAACATCAAAGTCTGCTTTCAAGGAATGCAATGTAAACACCGGTGACCAACTAAGGCTTATTTCCCCTGTACTTAACAAGTTTAATTAGATATTTACCAAATGAATAGTCTTAGATATAAACATCAAGTAAGGTTGCTGGGCAGAGCCCCATGCAAAATATTTCCAAGTAGGATTTATAGAATATATGATTTTTATGAGTGGGGCATTATCGAAGTATAATATATAATATATGTAATATATTGAAGTATAGTGAACATTATGCTATAAATTTAAACCAAAAATGGGGGTGCCAGACAAAACACAAGACACTCCATGAAACCTGAATTATATATTTCATGAAACATACTCTTTTACCAAAAAATTATCTGGTGTTTATCTGAAATTCAACTTCAAGCAGGCATCCTGTATTTTTATGTGCCGAATCTGGCAAGGTTAGCCCTAAGTACAAGTTGTCCATGTCCTTAAAAGAGCAAGCATTAGAAGACAATGAATGAATATTTCTTTCCATTCATGAATCATATAAATAACAAAATACAAATAGGATACAAGTCAATAGTGCTATTGGTTGTTAACTCAAGGAAGACTTGGGTGGAAAATCCCCTTGATCAAAGCAAATCTTTGATCGGCTGCAAAATGAAAGACTCGCTTGCATATGCCAGACACATGTGAACGTTTATGGCTAGAATAAAGCATGGGAAACATCTTAGAGTCAGAAACATCCTCCAAAGCCACAGTGGTAGCATCTGAAATCTCCTACGTAGAACTAGTCCAGGTTGGCACAGACTAAGCCAGCCAGCAAGCAGCACGTACAAATGTAAAGCAGTGGCCAGGAAGTATGTTTTGTGAAGAGGCTGATGGTAAATCTTTTCAGCCTTGTGGTTGAAGAGTCTCCATCGCACCTACCAAATACTGCCTTCGTAGCTCCAAAGCAGCCATACAAAGCACAGAAAGGAATGGGTGTGACTGTGTCCCAGTAAAACTACAGAAACGGGAGGCTAGCTGGAATTGCAAGAATTACTACATGCTGTCAATCTACTCTAACAGAATACACAGGAAACAGAAAAGCCTTGGTTTGTGATACTCTAAAAACTCAAACTCTCCATTGTAAGTGAGGTGAAGAGGACTTCGTTAGTAATGAAATCAACCAGCTTGTTAAATCAGATCTAAATTTTGAGGGCTGGAAAGATGGAGAGGTCTGCTTATCCACGATGGAGTAACCACACACATCTCTTTCATGAGGGCCTTGAAATCAAGGTATTCACCCATAATGACGAACAGGATGGGGAAGAGACAGTAGCAGAGGAGATTTCAACAAATTTTAGACATTGGAAGTGAATGTAAAATGTTAATTGATTGGAAAGCGAGACATTACAATCTGGGCTCTGATCATACTCTGCCCCCATTTAGGGCAGAGGCAAGGCTAGAAATGGCCTTTCCAGAAAGTCTGGTAATAAAGCAAAGGGAGAATTTTTAAATGTTGAATGAGAAAAGTTATTTTTCCCATGTACCGCAATGCAAACAATTCTTTTCAGAAAGTCTCAAAGACACAGTCCAGTGGTGTCATGAGTTGGAAAGAAGAACATCTTCAAGCAGCTGAATCAACACACATTAGTAATCCTGACTTTATTAAATACAATTCACAGGCGTCTGGGTCTACCAAATTTTCACATTACTTTGAATTAATACCTGCAGAATAAAAAAAATTCTATGGGATTTCTTTGGGATTTGATGTGTTATCCAGTAACAATGGAAACCTACTTTACCAAAACAAGGGACACTGGATTTACTTAAATTACAGTCAATCCCACCATATTTCATCTTATATTCTACTTTTCATTAGTAAGACATAAAACATACAGGTTGCTGGAATGATTAATTTTTAGTTTTGTATCTTTTCTCTCTCATTAAATAAAGAGGAAAATAAGACCATGATGTCTAATGGAATTAATGGAGTTATGTCTGAATTTTTATAGACTGTTCTTAATTAATTATTCCCAAAAGCCTAACACCAGCACATATATTTACTAAAAGAATATTATGTCATTTATCATATCCCTTGCTTAATAAGAACTAGCAATTTTATACAACACATCACATTGCATTACTGCAAATTAAATAATGAGTAACAGGATATAGATTTATTTTTGTTTATATAACCTATAATAAAAATGGATAAATTCATTATATTAGCTCTTCACCACTTTTGGTAATCAGTCTTACAAATGTCTATGGTAATTTATTCCTTAGTAGGTCTTATGATGTTCTTTGAAACACATATTAACTCATTTATTTGAATTGAACTATTTCGTTTGACTGTTTTGACAGAAAGGAAGTCGGATATGGTTGATTACTTTGAAAAGAGGACTGATTTGCTAATTACATTACATGGTGGAAATTTCCATTTGCTCAGAAAGCCTTATACATGATCCAAGGTTTTGACAAGAACATATGTAAGGCACATTTTTATTTAAAAAAAAAAAATGTAGCATTTGGAAAGATTTATTATAATTCAACAATAAAGATTGTTCTCAATTCTGTATTTATTGAGGTTAAAACAGCACCTCTAAGGAAAAAAACAGGTAAAATTAATGACTATTTTATAAGTCCTGTTATAACTGCTTTTGGTTTAATGATGAGAATTTGAGAAAATGAGTAATTACAGTCATGGGTAATAAATCCTTTTGAAAATCAGTGTTTCCAGCTGTTTGTTTTCACAGAATTGAAGGATGACATAACTGAATAGTCAGCAGGGGTTCTTGGTCACGGCATACTCCCCAGGGGAGATCTGGCAATCTCTAGTGGCAGTTTGGGATGTTACAAGTGCGGATGTACTACTGACATCTAGTGGAAAGAGGCCAGAGATGCTGCTAAAAAAATCCCCAACGCATAGAGCAGCTCCCCTGCGATGAATTATCTGGCCCCAAGGGTAGACAGTATGAAAGCTGAGAAACCCTTATACATGGATATACAAATAAATTTAGGTCAGGAAAAAATAAACTCCACTTATTAAGAGATTCATTTAAATGAATTTTATTTAACAATTATTGACATTTGCATTTTAGTGTTTTAAATTATGTTTTAATTAAACAGTGCCCATTTATGTTGCTTTAATTATGTAACAATAACAAATGGAATCATAATGCAAGCTAGAAGAAATTTTTAAAACTCTCAGAATCTTATGGTTACAAGACATGTTGTTAGGGGTGCCTGGGTGGCTCAGTCGTTAAGTGTCTGCCTTCGGCTCAGGTCATGGTCCCAGGGTCCTGGGATCGAGCCCCGCGTCGGGCTCCCTGCTCAGTGGGGAGTCTGCTTCTCCCTCTCCCACTCCCCCTGCTTGTGTTCCCTCTCTCACTGTGTCTCTCTCTGTCAAATAAATAAAATCTTTAAAAAAAAAAAAAAAAAAGACATGTTGTTAAAGTAATATTTAAAATTATTTATACAGTTTTGTTTCAGATAACTGTCTTAGTCGGTTTCGGCTGCTATAACAAAATACCGGAGGCTGGATAGCTGATAAACAATGGAAATTTATTTCTCACAGTTCTGGAACTGCAAGTCCCAGCTCAGACTGCCAGCATGGTAGTCTGGCATGGTAGTCCTGGTTCCTAGCTGTGTCCTCACATGGTAGAGGGACAAGGTAGCTCTCTGGGCCTCTTTTATTTATTTATTTATTTATTTATTTATTTATTTATTTATTTAAAAGATTTTATTTATTTGAGAGAGAGAGAGCACAGAGGGAGGAAACAGACTCCCCGATGAGCAGGGAGCCCGATGTAGGACTCGATCCCAGGATCCTGGGCTCATGACCTGAGCCAAAGGCAGACACTTAACCGACTGAGACCCCCAAACACCCTCTGGACCTCTTTTATAAGTCTTCTTTTATAAGTCCTTATCCCATTGATGAAGGCTTCATCCTTGTGACCTAATCACTTCCCCAAACCCCACCTCTGAATAGCATCACTTTGGGGGTTAACATCTCAACATACAAATTCTGGGGGGGACACAGATTACAGCAGAAAGTAAAATAAATTATCAATAAGAGATTTTCAAGCATCAGATATTACTTTAAGGTAAAATTCTCTGAGGAAAGTGAATAAAAACTAAAATTCAAGGAGGAAAATAAATGATGTAAAATTTCCCCATCAGGGGCACCTGGGTGGCTCAGTCGGTTAAGCATCTGCCTTTTTTTTTTAAAGATTTTATTTATTTATTTGACAGAGAGAGACACAGAGAGAGAGGGAACACAAGCAGGGGGAGTGGGAAAGGGAGAAGCAGGCTTCCCACCGAGCAGGGAACCCAATGCGGGGCTCGATCCCAGGACCCTGGGATCATGACCTGAGCCAAAGGCAGACGTTTAACCGACTGAGCCACCCAGGTGCCCCTAAAGCATCTGCCTTTGGGTCAGGTCATGATCTCAGGGTCCTGGGACCAAGTCCTGCATCGGGCTCCCTGATCAGTGGTGAGTCTGCTTCTCCCTCTCCTTCTGCCCCTCCCCCCCGCTTGTGCTCTCTCTCTCTCTCTCTCAAATAAACAAATAAAATCTTTAAAAAAATTACCCCATTAAAGAAGAGCTTTTTCAGGGTTTTTAATTCATTATAATAGGTATCAAATTTCTGTGGTAATTAGATTCTATCAGACCCGTTTAAAAGAGTGATGCGTTACAGTTTTGGGCTCAGATGCTTATTTCTACAACGTGCTCGAAATTTCACCCCTTCCATCTAGTTAAAATGATGATGTAAAATTTTATGAGTAACTGAAGTGTGCTACAAGTTGTAGAGGTCGGCAAGATTCTCTTGGGAATATTCAAGCAAAAATGTCTGAAGACCACCAGCGTACAGGGCTGACCCAATTCCCTGACACCATATGGGGCTCCAGACAGTTGGGCAGAGATAAATCCCTTCCCGTTCGTTCCAGGTCCTCATGCCTTTTTTACTCTCACAGCCCCCAAAGCATTTTGAACAGCAACTTTTCAAATCCAAATATACTAGTCGTTCATAGCAGTGAAAGCTTTTAAATAAGAATTCCCAAGTTACTGGGGTAACTAAATAATATTTCGATGCAATGAGATCAAGGTGAAAAAATCCTACGTTGCCAGATTTAAAGAGTAATTCTTCTGCATGAAGAGAAATGATCATGCAGATGTTTCTTGGATTTTTAATTTAAATATTAATTAAATGAATTTAAAATATATTTATAATCTTCTTCCTTTGAAGAACAGAGGAAGGCATTTATCTGAGACTAAGAGCCTTCCCTACTTAATGAAACCCAAGGGCTGGAAATTTGAAGATTTATTTCAATTTTTCTCGAGGGCAGCTGAATAACGTTTAAGAAAGGCAACACAAGATGGCACTCTCTCTATCCTTTAATTCCCAGATAGCCCCAAGCAGAAGGAAAACTGGTGTTTCTATAGCGACCAATGTGGAGTGGGGGACTTTAAAATCAGTAGGGACAACAGGTATAGATGTTTAAATCAGGAAATTCTGTCTCTACTTTAGATACGTAACTCATTTTCCCTATATAGTTCACTTTAAAAGTCGTGCACAATTCTTAATTTTTTCCCTATTTATTAAGGCAGCAGCATATAGGTAGATTGCCTATGTTTATATTGACAGAGAGTCAAAAGGAAAAAATGAAGAAAAAAATTAAATGTAAAATGGCCAAACCAGCATATATTATCAGCATATTACGGCTTATTTTTCCCTTTAAATAACAAACTATGTAATTTGACCTGAGCCCAATAAACTGACGTAGATGACTAACGTGAAGATGCCTATTTGCAGTCATTTATATATTCCATGAAAACTACACATGCATCTAAGAAAGGACCACATATTCTATAACTGATCGTGCAGAACAAAAAAACTGTATACCTCTCTGCGGACGTCAGAGTTTACCTGAAAAGGTCTGTACCTGTGAAGCCAGCCAGAACTCCTGAGCTGCTCTTTCCAAGTTGTGTGAATTTTGTAGGTGTTTAAAAAAAAATCTCTCAGTGCCTCATTTAGTCTGTTCCTCTCTAAAAACAGATATAAGTTCACCTTCCAAGCTCTCAAGAACGTTAGAGCCAGTGAGAGCGTCTTACTGGACCGTGTATCACATAGAGGGGGCTCATTAAAACAGTAACAACCACCAATGATTACTCTAGCTGTTAGTGCTGGTTAATTAGGACCCTCTTTAAAATGGGTATGTAGTGTGTGAGTCCTTCCACAAATAGGCTGGCCATAAGGAAATTAAGGATTTTCTAGCTTTGGAGCCCGTTCTTTCTATACTTTGCTGCCCCGTCAAGTGGAATATCAGCAAATCACACCTTTTTGGGAGAACAATTTTATATCCACGATCTCTCCTGCGCCTCTAAACACGCACAGCCACTGAGCAAGCTGGAATGGCCGAATTCCAAGAATACCGGCCTGCAGCCGTCGGTGGCCTGGAGAGCCCCATCTGAGCCCTCTCACAAGCCTGCCTGGGTGCAGAAGGCCCTTGGATGACGTAGGTCTGCGGACACAGGGCGTGGACAGGCCTCCCGTTCGGGCCCCCACGGGGAGCAGGCTGTGGGTTCTCCTCCAGACTTCCTCCGCCTTGCTTCTGCCATTTTCAGGTCTCGTTGCTTTGTTTCCTTTTGCTTTTCTCACACTCTCTTTATTGAAGGAAGTCAGCCTAAAGGATTGTTTGAAACCGATTCAGTGTCAACTTCTATCCAATGAGAAAGTGAAGAGATTGGGGCTGACTGTCATCTTCTGCCACCGTTGTATGTTACCTCTTTAACATTACACAGGTACCCCGGCACTGGGCCCCCTCATTCGGGATGTATAATCAAAACACTCGGTCAAACAGTAGGCTCTGTGACAGGGCTCTCTGTTTCCTTTCCAAATCCGCCCTGTGCCATTAAACTGCCATTTGAACTCAAAAGATCCAATTCAGTATCTCAGAAATATCCGTTTGCTGCCTCCTTCAGGTTTAGCACCACAGAATTAAACTGCCGTTGATACCGCTCCTTCGGGAAAGATGCTGTTATCAGCACATCGGCCCTACATTTCCAATAAGCGCTCACACCAAGTCTCAGATGCAAATAATGGTCTCTGAAAATAAATTCTCTCTTGAGCTTGCTGCTGTCTAGCTGGTAAACATGTCCTCTGCGTGGTGTGTTCAGTGGGTTTGAATACATAGGATTAGGCTAGGAGGAAATCGCCCCAGTTTTAGGCTTCTCTGCCAAAAGCTGTCACCGTAACACAAACTTTGAGTGGCCTTCACCATACCTGGACTCCTTCTCATTTTGAATCCTTGATTCCCCAGACAAATGAAAAGAGAGAAAACACACCCTTCAAATTCCAAAACATTATTAAAAGTGGAAGTCATTTTATTATTTTTTTTATTACTTTTTATTATAACAGAAATTGTCAAACATAGCCCAAAATAGACAGACCATGGTGATAAACTGCTAGGTATTCATTGCTCAGTTCTACCATCAACATTTTCCTAGGCCCCACCCATGTATTTTTCCTTTGGTGAAACATTTTAAAACAACTCTCAGACATCAAGTGACCCACTGTCCCTGTTTGCTCTGGACGGTCCCGATATTAGCACTGAAAGCCCCGTATCTCAGAAATCCACTCATTCCCAGGTCAAATGGAACAGTTGCTCAAGACATCATCATTCATCTGGAACTTCTTCACTACGTATCTCTAATAAATAAGGGTTTTACAAAACTTAACCACAATACAAATATCACACCAAACAAAATTAATAGCTACTCCATGGTATCATTTAATACCAGTCATGTTCATTTTTCTTTGACTTTCTGCAAAAAGATGACATTTTTGCAGCTAATGTCCTTGAATCAGGATTCCTATGATTGATCCTGCATTTCTTTCCACCTATGAGAGCTCCCCCAGCCTTATTCCTTCCTGTGTCATTTATTTCCTTAAGAATCGAAGTTATTTTTCCTACAAAGTGTCCCACATTCTAGGTGTTGAAGGTTGATATTCTTGCAGTAATTTTTATTTTTATTTATTTTTTTACATTTTATTTATTTATTTGAGTGAGAGAGCACACATGCGAGAGAGCACGAGGTGGGTGAGGGGCTGAGGGAGAAGCAGACTCCCCGCTGAGCAAAGAGCCCAATGTGGGAATCAATCCGGGACTTTGGCATCATGACCTAAGCCGAAGGCAGACGCTTCACCGACTGAACCACCCAGGCGCCCCTTGCAGTAATTTTTAACATGCTCCTTATTGCATGTATTTGTATAAAAAGTGCTGATTAGCTCCAGAAACTTGATTAGATTAATTTTCTGGCAAGAATATTTCCTTGGGGGTGCTAGGCTCCTGGCTGCATCCCAGCAGGGGGCTCCTGGAATATTGATAAGATTGACCTGCTGTCCTGAGGGGACACTGATGAAACCATGAAAGTGCCCCACCGATCTCTCACCTGAAGGTTTCAGCGGCCACCAATGTTCATTGTCTTGATGTATGATATTATTAGGGTGGCAAAGCAAGACATTCTAATTCTACTATTCTTTCTTCATTTATTCATGTGATTCTCTGCAAAGAATAACTTTCCATCATGGACTACCTGGTTATTATGAAGCACAATCCAGGCAGGAAAGGCAGGATAAATGTATAACACTTTTCTCTCTTTTATTTATTTTTCCGAATAAATAGTTGGTGCCCTAAAGATGACCAGTAAAGCTTTTTGCGGGGAGAAGTAGTTTTTGAACTCTCTGGTACCTGTTCTCTGATGCATTTTCATAAGTTACTTAGTCGCCATGCATATGCAAACGTATATGATACTCTACCATAATTTCCTTAACAGGTGCACACATGCAAATTTGCAAAGACCTATTAATATATGGCATAGTACCTTCCGTCTGTTCTCGTCAATGGGGAACCTTTACCCATTTCAGGGGCAATCATGGTGATGATCATGGTAAGCACAAGGCAAAATTATTAAATCAGTAAAAGGTATACTTTTGTCTTTGCATTATTGCTTTTTTTAAGATTTTATTATTTATTTGAGAGAGAGAGAGCACAAGCTGGAGGTGGGGGTGGGGCAGTAGGGGAATGGGGAATGGGGGAGGGGCAGAGGGAGAAGGAGAAACAGACTCCCCGCTGAGCAAGGAGCCCTATGCGCCCTATGTGGGGGGCTCCATCCCAGGGTACTGGAATCATGACGTGAGCCAAAGGTAGACACTTAACGGACTGAGCCACCCAGGTGCTCCTTGTCTTTGCATTATTATTTCTGTTTTTCCTGACTCTTGAACGTTAACTTCTCCGGATGGCTCGTTTTATATCCATTGTATCTAGCCTTGCAATCACCTAGCCACACTATGCTTCCAAGTTTCCTTCCCTCTGCATCCCATCTCTCTTTTTCCTTAAATTTTCCTTCTCACCATTACCTGAAATCTGGCAAAAAGCACGAGAAAAGCAATCTCGTAAACTAATGTGCACCAAGATTATTGCTCCTAACCACTTAACTTCAATGTGTTACTTCTCTTCCTAATCCTTTCTTCAACTCCCAGAATTTAGATCTTAAAAGAAGTCAATCCTGGGGTGCCTGGGTGGCTCAGTCGGTTAAGCCTCTGCCTTTGGCTCAGGTCATGATCTCAGGACCCTGGGATCGAGTCCCACATCGGGCTCCCTGCTCAGTGGGGAGTCTGTTTCTCCTTCTCCCTCTGCCCCTCCCCTTGCTCATGCTCTTGTGAGCTCTCTCTCTCTAATAAGAAAATAATCTTTAAAAAAAAAAGTCAATCCTTAGATCTAAGGGAACAAAGGTTTAATTGCACTTTTCCAAAGTTCTTGGTTTATTCAACCTTAAAAAAGAAGGCAATCTTGCCTTTTGGGGCAACATGGATGGACCTTGAGGGCATTATGCTAAGTGAGAGAACCCAGACAGAGAAAGACAAATACTGCATGATCTCACTTATATGTGGATTCTAAAAAGACAAAAAAATAAAGGTTGAACTCATAGGAACAGAGAGTAGAAAAGTGGTTGCGAGGAGCTGAGGGATGGAAAGAGGGAGAGTTTGGTAAAAGAGTACAAACTTTCAGGTATGAAATGAATAAGGTCTGAGAAGCAAATATAGAACATGGTGACTACAGTTGTATAACGGAAGTCTGCTAAGAGAGTAAAACAACTGTTCTCAAAAAAAAAAAAAGGGAGGGAGGGAGGGAGGAAGGAGGGAATATATTTGAGGTGGTTCATGCGTTACTTAACTAGAAAGGAGGTAATGCTTTCACAATGTATGTATACATGCACCAAATCATAACATTGTATACTTTCAATATCTTACAATTTTATTTGTCAATTATACATCAGTAAAGCTGAAAAAAATGTCTTGAGTTTTTCTCCTTTGGAATTGTATTCACATTTTCCAAGACTTCTAGAATACTTCCCCCACTTTGTTGGACTGATCCAATCCTTCCTTCCTGTCAGGTCTGATCCCATTTTTCCTCCTTTGTCATGAGAGTCATCTGCCTTGGAAACTCATGTGATTATGATCGTAGAATGCCTCATGAAAATGTGACTATTATGGTCCTGAACTCTTTTTTATTTGCTATAATATTGCTTAACCCTTTTGTGGGCTTAAAGTAAGGTCTCCCTACTAAACTGTACACTCTTTGAGGCAGGGATGGTGTGTTCTTTTTTCAATAATACCTAATGAGCTGTAGGCACAGCATGAATACTGGCATCAATAGTAAAATGCTAGTAAATGTTTGAGATGAGAATGGGGGCATAGGAGACCATTCTAGAACATTCCATTCACCTCTAGGCTGACAAACATTTACACTGCCTATAGTTCCGCATGATATTTCTTCTAAACTGTTCTAATATTTTTTAAACTTCCTGTTTTCATCTCTACTACAGGAAAGTGATGCATTTCTGTGTAAACAATCTGGCTGGTGTATTTTAGGACACACATAATTCCCACTATGACCTATGCTAGCCGAACTGCCAAAGAATTATTATTAGCGCACCAGCATAGTCCAGGTGGGGAAATGGTGATTCATAGGTTCCATACATTGTTAATACGAGACACAAACTGATATACCTTCTAGTGGGCAATGTGGAAATAAATACCAAATACCTTAAGTCTGGCGGTACTCTTAGTCCCAGCGTCTCCATCTCTATGAAGCCATTCTAAGAAAACAACTAGCAACATATACTCACAAAGATAAATGCACACTGATTCACATCATTGATATTTCAGAGAAAGTGTAAAATTGACCTAGAAGTAATGGTATAACTACTCAACCATCAAAAATATTTTCTAAAGGAATAGCTATAAAACAAAATTCACTATGAAGTAAAAGGAAATGGTTTAAAAGCAGTAAGTGAAATGTGCACATAAAAAACTAGCTAGGACACCCCCAAATAGTATTAGTGGCTCTCTCTGGATGTGAGTGTTACAGATGATTTTTAGTCTTTACCTTATGACTTTATGAGATTTCCAAGTTGTCTATAATGAAAATATTATTTTTAAACCCAAATAACTATGCTATATGGCAATTTTATGATTACCATCCATAGCTATGACCAGCAATTACACTTCCATGTACATCGTGCAGAAATGTACAGAAATGCATGCATACCACTACCGAAAAGACACAGGAGGATATTCTGAACATGCGGGGCAATGAAAATGTTTTAGAACTAAAAGGCGGTGATGGTTGCGCACTCTTGTGAATGTACGAAATGCTACCGGATTGCACACTTTCAAACGGTTAATTTTATGCTATGTGAAGTCCACTTTAACAAAAAAAAAGAAATCAACAAAGAAAGAATATTGAGAGCGGGCGCCTGGGTGGCTCAGTTGGTTAAGCGACTGCCTTCGGCTCAGGTCATGATCCTGGAGTCCCGGGATCGAGTCCCACATCAGGCTCCCTGCTCGGTAGGGAGTCTGCTTCTCCCTCTGACCCTCTCATGCTCTCTCTATCTCATTCTCTCTCTCAAATAAATAAATAAAATCTTTAAAAAAAAAAAAAAAAAACTTTGGAAAAAAAAAAAAAGAAAGAATATTGAGAGAAGCATCATTTGTAATAGAGAAAAGCAGGGAAATAACGCAAATGCCGAACAGCAGCAGAAGGGATAAATACATGGCGGTATAATTAACCCAAGAGGCTAGGGTACAATAATGGAATCAAGGAAGTTGCTGTCATCAGCAGTGACATGGAAGAAATCTCACAAACTTAGGGCCGTGGGGAAGAAGACAGACACAGAGAGAACACATTGTATGATGCCATCTTTGTATGCAGAGTGAGAAACAAACAAAAGTCACTGCTAGTGTCCATTTTGAGGTTACCTGTGTGGAGGGAGGGGGTTAGTGACAAGGAGTGAGCATGAGGAAGGGTCTGGGTAGACAGGGATGTTCCGCTGGCCCATCTGAGTGGTGACTGCGTGTGCAAGTTCACAGTCCATGAAAATTCACCAAGTTGTAAACTTACAATACATGCGTTATTTAAAACACCCTGTGGCTTTCGTTCTTATCTGGTGCCCTGCAAATCTTCCAGTCCCTAAATCACATCCCCTGTTGCTAAATATCTTCTTTAATTAATGAGATAATTCTATTTCTTATAAAGTTGGACTCTATTTCTATAATTCCCAATTTTAGACATTCCATTCACTAATTCAACAACTGAATTCTAGTGTATTTTGAACTCAGTCTTAGGTGATGGGGAGACAGAGCCAGAAAGAAAACATATACTGAATAAATACTTTATTATTTTTTAAAGATTTTATTTATTTATTTGAGAGAGAAAAAGAGAGAGAGAGAGAGCATGAGCAGGGGGAGGGGCAAAGAGAGAGGGAGAGGGAGAAGCAGGCTCCCCGCTGAGCAGAGAGCCCGACGTGGGGCTCTATCCCAGGACCCTGAGATCATGACCTGAGCCGAAGGCAGATGCTTAACCGATTGAGCCACCCAGGCGCCCCTGAATAAATACTGTACCATCCATCTAGGTCTGACCTTTTTCTAACACAAGAACACAAAATTTGCATATAATTTAAAGGGCTCAAAATTCCCCTGTAGACCCTTCTCCAGCCCAGAGTAAGAACCCTGCTTTAGACACTGCTTCTCAAGAGTTAGGTGAGATCTGTCTCACGCTTTAATTAGGTAATATCTTTGCTCTTGCATTTCTAAAAATTAAATTTGCTCCTTATAAATTGGTATATTTAGTCAATTTGTCTATGGGGTTGTATGATTTTCCCCCTCAATTTATATGACATTTTCAAACTTTCTGAAATTCAAGATTTCTTCTGAAAAGGTGTCCTATGAGGTATCCTAGATCTCTTTAAACATATTAAACAGCTATAAAAATCACATTTTACTGCACTTGATTAACACAGTGATTTCAAGATAAAACCGATATCATTGCAATTTAACTTCTCCAAAATATTTTGGCAGGTATGTTTTTCATTACAGTAAGGTAATTAATAATGATAATGCTTTTTCATAGCTAAATTATATGGAATACCAGAATTTAAAAATCAATTTCTAAATTCTTAATACTATACAGCCAAATATTTCCCTACATGTAAAATAGTCCCTGGTCTTTGCATCCTTGTAACCCATGAAGACTATCAGAACAAAACTGGTCATTAATGTGACAAAAAACCAAGACCATATACTCATGTGTAATGCTAATTAAACCATACACATTTATCCCAATTTCTGTAAGTATTTAAAGGAAAACAGAAATAAAATGAAAGATGTCTTATGTGAATAAACAAAAAAGATGACATGTTTACTTTAATGTGATTTAAAATTCCAAAAAATTATAACTCTAGGATATGCATTTATAAATTATAAATACACATACGTATATACACACACTTGCGCGTGTTTGTCCGCTTTTCAAGAAATCTGATGTGTTTCCTCAGGACACAACCTCCGTCCCCCTTTCCCATGAGAAATATCTCTATGATCCAATCATAAGTCAATTGTTTTCCAGATTTTACCAAGTTAAGTGTTTCATTTTTCACTTTCTTACAGTTTTCTTGTGTCTTATGAGCATGGCCTTTGTGTTACTAACAGATTTGTAACTTTTTATTTGTTGTCTTTGTTCTGCTGCACTTACTCCACAAATTGGGTCCTATTGTGCAACTCCTAGCCTCCTTAGCAAGAACCATATCTAATCCTACACTCTTTAGGACAACTAGATCTCCTTTCTTTCTAGAGTTAGATAAATTATATGTTGTATGCTGTTGCAACAATATATTGATTGATCTTCTAGATGAAAAGATGCCCTCGCTGTCAAAATTATCTAGGACTTCTGTAATTAATTCTCTAATCAAAACTTGAACTATTTTTGCCCTGTTTTATGTAAGATCCTTCTTAACCCATTAAAAATCTTCCACTCATTCATAGGACATATTGAATTGGGCTAAGACTTTGGCATAACTGTAAGCAGTATTTTCTTGACAAACTCTGAGTGGGAATGTCAACCACTGGCTGTTGGTTACTCCGGTCCCCTGGGCTTTTCACCATAATTAACCTGGGTTTCTGGGGGTGGTATAGATATACTGGTAAATGAAGGGCAAACACATTCTAGGGTAAAAAAGGAAGTCCTGTCAACTTAGACCCCTCCCTTTACTTCACATCATCAATCATAGGTTACATGGTCTGATCAATTCTATTTCCAGAATGGTTTTTGGTGCAATTTCTTCGTCCCTCAAATAATTCCCATACTCTACTACAGACACTGGTCATGTCTTGTCTGAATTACATCCATAGCCCCTAGTTGGCTCCCTAAATCGGGGCTCTCCCTAAATATGATATGATGGAATCTTACAGAATAAAAAGGATGAAGCCCTAGGAAAATTAAAATTCTGATTATATCCTGCAATTTTATTCAAGATGGAGCTAGTCCCATTTGCAAATCTTAGGCTCGAGCTATGACAGACATACCATGGTTCCCTGAGCAAGCCATTCACACTCAGGTTTCCATGCTCTGCCTGGAAAGCTGCCTCCTTCCCCCCTTCTCTCACTGATGAACTTCTACTCACCCTTCAAACTCATTCCTAATTTGGCATCATGTACTCTCTTGACTCCCCAGTGCCGAATTAATGCCTTCCTCCTTTCTATTTCTATTGTTTGCCATTTACAAGCCATAATCTTTTATAGTATGGATATAATATTAACTATATGAGGCTGGTTACCGTTCCCCCCCCCACACACACACACACATTGGGATTTCCTTGAGAATAGCATTCATTTACTTGTTTTTGTATCAGATACATAACAAGAACATGTTATTCACTCAACCAACACTCCCATAATGAACTTATTAAGGTGCCCTGATGCAAGGTACTAGGGATACAACATCGAACAAGAGACATGTTTTGCTTTTAAAGGATTTCCAGTCCAGTGATTTAGTGGTCAATAAGTGTGTACGGAATCATTAACAGACATTTATTTATATCTTGTTTGCCCAGTGGCTTCTAGACTAGTTTGAATGGTTACAGATAGCCTATCTCAACTCAGCCTTCATTTGAATCACAAACATGGTTAAAATTGCTTGGGCACATTTTATACCAAGGATTAACACACGGAGGAGTGGTTCCTTATGTTGGTATGATGAGTAAATAGGGAGAAGTGATAAGGGGCCCCAATTCCCATTCTTCATTTTATCTACTTCTGGTCGACCCATCTTTGCTTGGATGGACGTGGATGACAATGGACATAGGAAGATGGCTCATCATGGACAGCCATGGGGCTGCAGATGGGTTCTTGTGAAGGGTTACTCATTCTGTTCTTCTACTGTGGACAATTCAATTAAGCCTCTAAATAGCACTTGACAAGCGTTTCATGGGCGTGTGCAGCAGACACTAAGTTCTGGGCTCCAGTAGTCCCTTGGAAGCTGACATGCTCCACCTGGCTTCTATTTTCTAATTCCCATCATGCCTTCACATGACAGTATTCCATGGGAAGAGCATAAAGGACACATCCACCCACGCAGGCTCCTATGCTGTCACTAAGCTCTGAATTCTGATGTTGTCAAAGAAAGGGACCTTTGGAGAGCTCTTTCCTTCATGAAAGGTCATATTTTCATTGCTCTGCAAACCATATTCGACAATACTCTAATGGTTCATTAGAAGGAACCAATACGACTTTCATTTCAGGAGATGTTATTCTTCCCAAACCATGTCGATTCCAGCTGCTAGTGCTAATAAGAGACATCCTTGCCTCACTTATAAGTATACTTGGCTCTCCAAACAATGTTTCATTATGGGAGAACAGTACCAGGCAACATCAACTGCCCATGGGAACTAATTCTCTCTTCTCCCCCAGAACGCCTCCCTTTATGGTACGGCTGCCTTCATGAAAATTTCACGGCATACAGCATTTCTAGAAACCAATCCATATTCTGAAAGCATAAGGAATACAGACTAGGTCATATTTTGAAGGCCTATAAAATATATACATATTGTCCATCAAAACTCACTTCTGTAATTCAAAGTCTCCCATTTGGGGATTATATACGTCCTTATACTCACATCTTATTTCCACAGAGAGTAACCTTGCACACACTGTGGGAAGGCCAAGAAATATTTAGTATGCTTTTTATCCTTAAAAGGAAAGGCTACTGTTTGGCAAAGGATGAATAAACTCTGGTCTCTAGAGGCCTGAAGTTAATGCACATTCAATCGCTTTGTTAAATACTAAACCCAGCAAATTGAGTTCCCCATTTGAGGTGACCCCCTGAGGCATGACTAGGAAGAAGGACAGAGGTCAGGGGAGAAGAATGAATCTTACATTTAAAATCATTATTGAGATTTGATGCAATAACTAGTCACATTCAATTGCAATAATATAAAGTTTTAGTGGGAGGGGCAAGATGGCAGAGGAGTAGGAGACCTGGATTTTGTCTGGTCTCAGGAATTCAGCTCGATAGGGATCAAACCATTCTGAACACCTACAAACTCAACAGGAGATTGAAGAAAGGAATAGCAACAACTCTCTGAACAGAAAAGCGACCACTTTCTGGAAGGTAGGACGTGCGAAGAAGTGAATCCGAGGTGATATATGGGAAGAGAGACCACAGGGGGAGGGAGCCTCTTTTGGCCGCTTCTGGCAAGTGATAGAGCAGCAAAGCACAAAATTGGAACTTATAGAAGTCTGCTCTGCTGAGGCACGTCGCTCCAGTGGCTAAGCGGGGGGTGGAAACTGCACTGGGACAGTGTGGTCTCAGGACCCTCGGGGTCACAGAAAGACCGGGGGTCCCTGAGCGCGGCAGAGCTCCCAGGTATCAGAGCAGAGAAGCCAGCTGCAGAGACGGAGCCGAGGAGTGGGCTCTCAGCTCGGGGTCGCCATAAACCATGATCCGCGGCACAGCCAGGCCACTGCTCTTCCAGCAGGGACCCAACAAGCGGCAGATCCAGGGAGACTCCCCTTCCTCCCCCGGGACGAGTGGCTTGGGAGTGCACCGCAGGAATCTGCTGGGTTTGGAGACTCCACACCCGGGTCATGTGCCAGAGATAGAAACGCTCGGTCACAGGCTGGGTGAGCATGGAGTGCGGCCAGAGACCAGGGAGACAGGAATGACTGACTGCTTTTCTCTGGGGGCCACTGAGGAGCAGGGCCCCGAGTTCTCAGCTCCTCCAGGGCAGAGATTGGGAGGCCGCCATTTTCACTCTCATCCTCCAAAGCTGTATGGAAAGCTTGCAGGGAACAAAAGCTCCCGAGAGCAAACATGAGCAGATTACTTAGCCCTGACTGGGCAAGGGCGGGGCAATTCCACCTCCCGCGAAGACATTTGGGAACCACGGCAACAGGCCCCTCCCCCAGAAGATCAGCAAGAATAGCCAGCCAAGACCAAGTTTACCGATCAATGAGAACGGCAGAACTCCAGTGCTAGGGGAATAATGCACATAGAAACCATGGCTTTTTTACCATGATTCTTTAGTCTTTCAAAGTTAATTTTTTTTTTAACTGTCTTTTTTTTTTTTAATTTTTCTTTTTCCCTTTTTCAACCAACATCTTATCAATCCCTTTTTCAAAAAATCTTTTTTATTTTTCATTTTTAGAGTCATATTCTATCCCTTCATAGTAGTTACCCTTATTTTCGGTATATACATATAAGTTGTTCTCTCTTTAAAATTTTGGGATACGGTTTCTTCTAACAGAACAAAATATACCCTAAATCTCTAGTGTATGACTTTGTTCTAGTCTCCTGCCTGATCACATTCTCTCCCCCCGTTTTTTTTTAAATCCTCTTCTTTCTTTTTCCAACCAATTTCTTATCAACTCCTTTTATAATATCTTTTATAATTTTCATCTTTACAGTCATATTCCATCCCTTCATTGTATTAACCCTAATTTTTGTACATATATAAGTTTTTCTTTCTTTAAAATTTTGGGAGTCACTTTCTTCTAACAGACCAAAATATGCCCAAAATCTACTGTGTGGCACTGATCTATGCACCAGCCTGATCATATTTGATCATATTCTGTTTTGTTTTGTTTTTGTTTGTTTTTATCTTTTTCTTTTTCTTTTTTCTTTCTTTCCCTTTCTTTTCCCCCAGTTTCAGGTCTTTTCTGATTTGTTTAGTGTTTATTTTCTGGGGACGTTGTTACCCTGTTAGCATTTTGTTCTCTCATTCATCTATTCTCCTCTGGACAAAATGACAAGATGGAAAAAATCACCTCAACAAAAAGAACAAGAGGCAGTACCAACTGCCAGGGACCTAATCAATACGGACATTAGTAAGATGTCAGAACTAGAGTTCAGAATGATGATTTTAAAGATACTAGCTGGGCTTGAAAAAAGCATGGAAGTTATTAGAGAAACCCTTTCTGGGGAAATAAAAGAACTAAAATCTAACCAAGTCGAAATCAAAAAGACTATTAATGAGGTGCAATCAAAACTGGAGGCTCTAACTGCTAGGATAAATGAGGCAGAAGAGAGAATTAGTGATATAGAATA
The DNA here is from genome assembly GCF_004348235.1 of Phoca vitulina. Lineage (NCBI taxonomy): Eukaryota > Metazoa > Chordata > Mammalia > Carnivora > Phocidae > Phoca > Phoca vitulina. The sequence continues at coordinate 5,808,808 of NW_022589763.1, forward strand.
CCAAATGATGGAAAATAAAGAAGCTGAGAAAAAGAGAGATAAACAACTACTGGATCACGAGGGCAGAATTCGAGAGATAAGCGATACCATAAGACGAAACAACATTAGAAAAATTGGGATCCCAGAAGAAGAAGAAAGAGAGAGGGGGCAGAAGGTATATTGGAGCAAATTATAGCAGAGAACTTCCCTAATTTGGTGAAGGAAACAGGCATCAAAATCCAGGAAGCATAGAGAACCCCCCTCAAAATCAATAAAAATAAGTCAACTCCCTGACATCTAATAGTAAAACTTATGAGTCTCAGAGACAAAGAGAAAATCCTGAAAGCAGCTCAGGAGAAGAGATCTGTAACCTACAATGGTAGAAACATTAGATTGGCAACAGACCTATCCACAGAGACCTGGCAGGCCAGAAAGGACTGGCATGATATATTCAGAGCACTAAGTGAGAAAAATATGCAGCCAAGAATACTATATCCAGCTAGGCTGTCATTGAAAATAGAAGGAGAGATAAAAAGCTTCCAGGACAAACAAAAACTAAAGGAATTTGCAAACACAAAACCAGCCCTACAAGAAATATTGAAAGGTGTCCTCTAAGCAAAGAGAGAGCCTAAAAGTAACATAGACCAGAAAGGAACACAGACAATATACAGTAACAGTCACCTTACAGGCAATACAATGGCACTAAATTCCTGTCTTTGAATAGTTACCCTGAATGTAAATGGGCTAAATGCCCCAATCAAAAGACACAGGCTATCAGATTGGATAAAAAAACAAGACCCATCGATATGCTGTCTGCAAGAGACTCATTTTAGACCCAAGACACCCCCAGATTGAAAGTGAGGGGGTGGAAAATGATTTACCATGCTAATGGACACCAAAAGAAAGCTGGGGTGGCAATCCTTATATCAGACAAATTAGATTTTAAACCAAAGACTGTAATAAGAGATGAGGAAGGACACTATATCCTACTTAAAGGGTCTATCCAACAAGAAGATCTAACAATTGTAAATATCTATACCCCTAACATGGGAGCAGCCAATTATATAAGGCAATTAATAACAAAAGCAAAGAAACACATTGACAACAATACAATAATAGTGGGGGACTTTAGCACCCCCCTCACTGAAATGGACACATCACCTAAGCAAAAGATCAACAAGGAAATAAAGACTTTAAATGACACACTGGACCAGATGGACTTCACAGACATATTCAGAACATTCCATCCCAAAGCAACGGAATACACATTCTTCTCTAGTGTCCTTGGAACATTCTCCAGAATCGATCACATCCTAGGTCACAAATCAGGTCTCAACCGGTACCAAAAGATTGGGATCATTCCCTGCCTATTTTCAGACCACAATGCTTTGAAACTAGAACTCAGTCACAAGAGGAAAGTCAGAAAGAACTCAAATACATGGAGGTTAAAGAGCATCCTACTAAAGAATGAATGGGTCAACCAGGAAACTAAAGAAGAATTTAAAAAATTCATGGAAACAAATGAAAATGAAAACACAACTGTTCAAAATCTTTGGGATACAGCAAAGGCAGTCCTAAGAGGAAAGTATATAGCAATACAAGCCTTTCTCAAGAAACAAGAAAGGTCTCAAATACACAACCTAACCCTACACATAAAGGAGCTGGAGAAAGAACAGCAAATAAAGCCTAAACCCAGCAGGAGAAGAGAAATAATAGAGATCAGAGCAGAAATCAATGAAATAGAAACCAAAAGAACAGTAGAACAGATCAACGAAACTAGGATCTGGTTCTTTGAAAGAATTAACAAGATTGATAACCCCCTGGCCAGACTTATCAAAAAGAAAAGAGAAATGACCCAAATAAATAAAATCGTGAATGAAAGAGGAGAGATCACAACCAACACCAAAGAAATACAAACAATTATAAGAACATATTATGAGCAACTATATGCCAGCAAATTAGATAATCTGGAAGAAATGGATGTATTCCTAGAGATGTATCAACTATCAAAACTGAACCAGGAAGAAACAGAAAACCTGAACAGACCTATAACCACTAAGAAAATTGAAGCAGTCATCAAAAATCTCCCAACAAACAAAAGCCCAGGGCCAGATGGCTTCCCAGGGGAATTCTACCAAACATTTAAAGAATTAATACCTATTCTTCTGAAACTGTTCCAAAAAATAGAAATGGAAGGAAAACTTCCAAACTCGTTTTATGAGGCCAACATTACCTTGATCCCAAAACCAGACAAAGACTCCATCAAAAAGGAGAATTTTAGACCAATATCCTTGATGAACACGGATGCAAAAATTCTCACCAAAATACTAGCCAATAGGATCCAACAGTACATTAAAAGGATTATTCACCATGACCAAGTGGGATTTATCCCTGGGCTGCAAGGTTGGTTCAACATCCACAAATCAATCAATGTGATACAATACATTAATAAAAGAAAGAACAAGAACCATATGATCCTCTCAATAGATGCAGAAAAAGCATTTGACAAAGTACAGCATCCTTTCTTGATCAAAACTCTTCAGAGTATAGGCACAGAGGGTACATACCTCAGTATCATAAAAGCCATCTATGAAAAACCCACAGCGAATATCATTCTCAATGGGGAAAAACTGAGAGCTTTCCCCCTAAGGTCGGAACACGGCAGGGATGTCCACTATCACCACTGCTATTCAACATAGTATTAGAAGTCCTAGCCACAGCAATCAGACAACAAAAAGAAATAAAAGGCATCCAAATCGGCAAAGAAGTAGTCAAACTCTCACTGTTTGCAGATGATGATACTTTATGTGGAAAACCCAAAAGACTCCACCCCAAAGCTGCTAGAACTCATACAGGAATTCAGTAAAGTGGCAGGATATAAAATCAATGCACAGAAATCAGTGGCATTCCATGTTCATCAGGGATATTGGTCTGTAATTCTCCTTTTTGATGGGGTCTTTGTCTGGTTTTGGGATCAAGGTAATAGTGGCCTCATAAAATGAGTTTGGAAGTTTTCCTTCCATTTCTATTTTTTGGAACAGTTTCAGAAGAATAGGTATTAATTCTTCTTGAAATGTTTGGTAGAATTCCCCTGGGAAGCCATCTGGCCCTGGGCTTTTGTTTGTTGCCATTTGCAACGACGTGGATGGAACTGGAGGGTATTATGCTGAGCAAAATAAGTCAATCAGAGAAAGACATGTATCATATGACCTCACTGTTGATATGAGGAATTCTTAATCTCAGGCAACAAACTGAGGGTTGCTGGAGTGGTGGGGAGTGGGAGGGATGTGGTGCCTGGGTGACAGACACTGGGGAGGCTATGTGCTACGGTGAGCGTTGTGAATTGTTAAGACTGTTAAATCACAGACCTGTACCTCAGAAACAAATAATACATTATATGTTAAAAAAAAAAAAAAGAAGAAGAAGAAGAAGAAGATAGCAGGAGGGGAAGAATGAAGGGGGGGAAATCAGAGGGGGAGATGAACCATGAGAGACTATGGACTCTGAGAAACAAACTGAAGGTTCTAGAGGGGAGGGGGGGTGGGGGGATGGGTTAGCCTGGTGATGGATATTAAGGAGGGCACGTTCTGCATGGAGCACTGGGTGTTATACGCAAACAATGAATCATGGAACACTACATCAAAAACTAATGATGTATGGTGATTAACATAATAAAAAAATAATAATATAAAGTTTTAAATTAGCCAACAGTACAAGAGTGTGAAACAGTCTTGGAATATTAGAAAGACCCTTTCCTTTTCAAACTAACAGATGAGGAAATGTTGACACCTTGCCTACTTTACACAAAAGAACGGTTGTGATAAGAGTATGTTGATAAGAAGATGAAAAGGACAGTAATAACAATGAGAGAAAGAACCCACACTGAGAGCATTTCTGACAACAAGGAGAAATCAACCCTATGTTAGTGTCTTTTTATAGATTAATCTCTTTGCTCCCTGGGGCAAATCAACACAGTCAAATCATACCATTGGCAATCTGCAATGAAAATACGTTGTCAGACTCAAGAGCAAAACAGGAAATCCAAAATGGCATCATTAATATGCAACACAAACTGTCTAAAGAATGAAATAGTGAAGCAGAGAAATTTGCTTTAATGAGGCTACTCTCCTTTGTCATGAGATTATTGCCTTTAGCTTTGATTCTAACATCAGGATTCTGTCTCAGGTAAAAGGAGTTAAATTGCTGCACCTTTAAATACTGGAAATGGATTATGGACTTCCAAGAAGTGAGGGTTTTACAAAAAATCTCTGTGCTTCTCTGTGAGATGCCAGACAGTTTGTTAAGAGAGGAGTAGCTGAAGACAACAAGGTGATGCCTGCCCCTCTCACTGTGTGAAATGAGGATAATGAGAACTTTAGGTTGTATGCTTGCTGTAGAATGAAGAATACTGCTTATTTATAGCTTAGTACCAATGACTAGGTGGGAGTGTTATTGTCCACAATTATCTGTAATCTTAGAATTTGGCAAAGAAATAGTTTTTCCACTAATGTATTTTTATATACCAAAGAATCTGCTAGATCTCTAAACCAAAGATAATTCCTTCTACCATATATACCTGTAACGCATGCACACACACACACACACACACACACACACACACACAACTCACTCACTCCCATACATACATGGTAGAGCAGTGTTTCTCTACTGGGGAAATAACAACCTGTTAAGATGAGAAAAGATGTTACTTTCTCTCCTGGAAATGTGAGTGTTTTATGACAGAGTAATTCAGTTATTAGTCAAAATGTCTATGGTGACAAAGAGGGGAGCAATAAGACCCTAATTTTAGCATCTTGAGCCAAGGGTTTTAAGTGAACCTTTACCTCTAAGAAATCAGTAACTCCCATAAATCACATTAAAAATAGCTGTTGGTCTCCATAGAGACAGGAAGTAGATTAGAGGTTATTAGGGCTGGGGACTGGGAAGTTATTGCTTAATGGTACACAGTTTCTATGTGGGGTGATGCAAAAGTTTTAGAAACAGTGGTGACAGTTGAACAACAGGGTGACTCTAACTAATGCCATGAATTGTGCCCTTCAAAATGGTTAAAATGGTATACAGTTGACCTTGAAGGATGTAGGGGATAGGGGCACCAACCCTGTGTACAGTCAAAAATCTGAGTACAACTTTGACTCCCCAAAAACTTAACTACCAATAGCCTACTGTTGACCAGAAGCCTTACTGATAACATAAAGTTGATTAACACGTACTTTGTATGTTATATGTATTATGTATGTATTATATACTGTAAAGTAAGCTAAAGAAAATGTTATTAAGAAAACTGTAAGGAAGAGAAAATACAGTTACAGAACTGTATCATATTTATTGAAAAAAATCTGCATGTAAATGGACTCATGCAGTTCAAACCCATGTTGTTCAAGAATCAACTGCAATTTATTTGATATATATTTTACCAAAATCATAATAATTAAACAGAATGCTGGGGCTCCTGGGTGGCTCAGTCAGTTAAGCGTCAGACTCAATTTTGGCTCAGGTCATGATCTCAGGGTTGTAAGATCAAGCCCTGCGTTGGGCTCTGTGCTGTGCATGGAACAGGACCTACTGGGGATCCTCTCTCTCCCTCTCCCTCTGCCCCTCCCTGCCCCCTCTCTCTCCCTCTAAAAAAAAGAAGAAAGAATGTTACTATAACCCATCATAATGAAAGAGGACTCTTATCCACATGGGAATAATGATTGTTGAACAGTTGATTGCACTCACTTTAGATGTCTCCTTTCATTTGACCAGTTTGTACATAATATTTGACTACCAAAATTGGACAAAGGAAAATCCATAGTCTAGAGCATGTCTCCTTTAGATGAGACTGTAAGGTAAACTCCCTTTCTTCTGGTGCCCCCAGGTCTTAGGGTCCCTACTGCGTGCCATGGATGTATCATTCCTGCAAACCATTCTACAGAGTAGGCAGGTAAATTCTGAATTAAAATGGATGTGCTCTCTCTGGAATTGGGGGTAAAGCCTCATGCACTAGAATATGGCATTCTTCCCCTTTAGCTGGATCACCCAGGGCAAGCAGTTCCTTAGAAACTGCATATAGAGAAAATGGAATTAATCACTCCAACATTCAGGAATTTTCTAAGAATTAGAGCTTATATGTTTAAATTACTTGCCATGTGATATCTAAAGATTCACTATTTTCCAGAGAAGATTTTGGGCTTTAGAAAGGATGGTGGCTCAATAGGGCTAAGAAGGCCCTGTGAGTTGATTCTAATATCATTGTCCTAAGTGTTGTCCATAATGGAGAACAGAGAGGCTTCAGAAAGAAGCCACAATGGCTGAGGTTCCTCTCTGATGAGCTCGGTTAAAGAGACTAGTCTAAAGCTGATTTTTGCACGTAGAGAGACAGAATACACATGACAGATCTTCATTCCTCCCCTACCGTGTTTTATATATGAAGGAATAATTTTCATGCAGTAAAATGCAAATCTTAATTTTCTAAAGTTTCGTGACTTAGAAAGTTTCTTCCTGCCCCTCCCAGTTACTGCCCGATCCTGCCCTCCACCTCCAGGAGCTGACCCGTTCTGACATCTATCTGCCTACTCCTGAACTCCATGTAAATGGAATCATACACTATGTGATTTTTGTGTCTGGGTTCTTGAGCTCCACATAATGACTTAGAGATTCACCTATGTTGTTAAGCTTCTCTGTAGTTGGTTGGCTCTGTAGTTGGCTAAGTGGTATTCCACTGTATGAATATTCTAAAAGGTGTTTATAAATTCTCTTACTGATGGACATTTGGGTCTTTTCCAATTTGAGGCTATTATTAATGAGGCTATTACGAACATCTTTCATAAATCTTTTTGTAGATATGAGCACTCCTTTGTTTTGGCTACATACCCACAAGTGGAATTTCTGGGTCCCAAGGAATGTATTAATTTTATTAGAAACCGGGAGTTGTCCAAAGTGATTGTATCACTGTACATTCCCAGCAGCAATGAATGAGGGTAGACTTAAGCTACCATATACTGAAGTAAACCTACTTTTAATATTACAATAATAAAGTATGGAAACATCATGGATCTGGCTCAAGGATTCCTTCTTTCCTTCCTTAGGAATATCCTGAGTTCTTGTAAAGAATCACACACAGTTTTCGGTGTCAAGGTTAAGTGGAGAAAGAAAGAGAACAGAACAGGATCCCTGATGTCATAGGCCTTCCATTCCAGGGGGAGAAAAAGGTCAATAAAGAAGGAGAAAACTAATAATACAATTTCAGATGCTGCTAAGTGTTATAAAAATAAGGCAGGCTTTCACGACAAAATAACTGCTAAGGGTGCAGAATACAGGCTATGTAGAGTGTAACCCAGTTGTTCTCTCTAGGACATATTGAACTGTTCTGTCCTCATCCCTCCTGGGTTATGCAGATTTCTCACTGGCAGCTGGGAGAAATAGTATCGAAGATTTCCAGCACTCTGAACCTGAAGACACCTGCAATTTTCTTACTCTTTCAGATGGGAAGCCGAGACTGCTTCCCATTGCACAGAGTTAGCTATAGTCATTGTCAGTGGGATTAATTGTACTAATTCTATGTTCTATGTACTAATTCAGATGAGGATTATACTGCCGTCCCAGGGTGACAGGCTCCATTGATGCCACGTCTGGGCCACGTGCCTCTGGCCGTGAAATGGTTCAGATCCTGTGTATTACAATGCTTTCAATGTGGCGTTGGGGAGAAATTCCAAAAAGAAGGTGGGATCCCGTTCTTAGAAGAAAGTGGGCTGGGCAGATAAAGTTAATACACCAACAGTAAAATTGGTACTTTGCAGGGGAAATAAAATTAAGAAGTGGTTAAAAAAATAAAGATATACAGTCAAGTGTTTGCAACAAAAACAGATGAATACTGAGGGAGATCAATTTAGAATGAGTCAGAGGGGGCTGGGTGGTAGTTCTTAGCCCAGAATGAGCATACCCAGCCAGAGAAGCAATTACTGGTGGCTCTGATATAACAAAGCCCAGAGAGCTCCATGTATCGCTCCCTGACCCCCAAGCCACTCTCCCCCATACATGCTCCATCCATCCACACTATAATATGAAGGAGGAACTTTGTCCCTCTACCCTCTATACCTACAACAGTACCAAGCATGCAGCTGGTGCCTAATAATACTTGTTGCACACAAAATAAACAAGGAAATTGGGTTTTAAACAAATACACATACAGGGGAGTATTGTTTTTGTTAAAGCAATATATTAAGAATGTAAAAGTCTTGCAGCCATGTACCACTAATGAAGATTGTAGATGAAGGAAGTTTTCTTCACTCTTGCTCTGTCTACTTAAACTTCAGAAAGAAGTGTCCATTTCTAAACTAAACTTATTCTTCATCCTTTCTCACCTTTATGGTCAAGGAGAGTCTGTGATTCTTCTGTCTGGAATAATAGGTTGCAAAATATTTTGCAAATTGATGGGAATTCACTTAGTTAAAAAATTCCTAGTCTCGACCGACATTCAATCATAACAAGAAATAAAACCTCCAGATGGGGCTAATGTAGGTATAAGATTTGTAAGAATATGACTTTGGACACTTCTTTTCAACTTGTAAAGGGCATAAACTACTGCTGCTGTATGTGAATTTTTGAATATTTGTTTAGGATAGAGTTTGGAGCAATCTGCCAAAGAGATGGCTCTAATTCTCTATGCATTTGCTGAATATCCCAAGAAGCAATGTTTTATAGCTTCTTTGGAAAATGAACATAGAATTAGTACAATTAATCGCACTGACAATGATTATAGCTAACTCTGTGCAAGCCATTACTGGTAACTTTACAGGTAATAATTCAATTAATTTGATCCATTATGTATAATGGTTTTACCCTGTGAGCCTGGAATAGAAAACGATCTTTTGATTTAAGATACAGCTCCATTATTCATGAAACAGTACTGGAAAGGGGTGATCAATTCACTTAATTGATTTGACATTCTGTTTTGAGTAGAAGTGTTGAATGTTCTTTGATGGGAGGATATGAGAATTAAGTGATTATTTTCAGGATGGATTTTGCCTCTAGTTTTTCTGATGCTTGTTCCAGTTTTTGTCATCATAATAGATTCAGGATCGTTTATTTTTGATAAGAAAATGTCACACAGGAATGATGACGTATAAACAGTCAGCTTAGATGATTTTCTTTGTTGGTTTTTGCTTGCTTTGGAATCCTGGGCATTCCTTGCCTCATCTCCCTTGTGATAAAGAATGCTTTACTGAAAAGCAATGCACCAGGTGCTTAATGAGAGGAAAGACACGTTTGGGTTAGGCATCTTGAGATGGATACAATTTTTAATACCTAAAGATGGAAAGAGCAGGGAAGATTTGGAGAATGGAACCGAGGCTCCCCCAGCTGGGTGTGGAGGGTGTGCATGCAAACTGTAAAACAGTGTCCCCAACCTCCCCTGTATGTATATGCCTCTCTGGGTGGGGCTCTGGTTTCTCTCTTCCTACATCACAACAATATTCTTTTTTTGACATCCCCCTGAGAGCAAGGATGGTGTTATATTGATCTTATATCCTCAGCTCGTAGCCCAGCATACAGCGGGCCCACCATAGATATTTTTAGACTGAATGAATGAAAGTGAAAATCACCTGGGGGATGAATAATATAAGGCTCCTCTGAGGATTTGGGACTTGAGTCTGGATGCAGAGCCCTGCCTGCAAACCCTTCTGCTTTTCTACCTGCTTCTTTCTGCCACCTTCTACAAGGAACTTCATTCCCCTCAAGCCTACCAGCCACAGGACCTCCCCACTCACCCTGAGGTAACTTAACACTGCTTATGAAAACAACAGAAGCTATAGTTGGGATCAATTTATCTTCTTGCCTCAAAATCTACCTACAGCTGGACACTTTGCTTTCATTCTCTTCTTATAAATATGCTTACTGCCATGATCTAGTCCTCAACAGCTGCCTCTTCAGCATCCTAGTTCTAATTGTCAGCCCCTCTCTATCTCTCCTGGATTACCCCCATCCCCTGTCCACCAGTGTCTCATCATCAGTATTTAAATATGATGGTGTCTCCCTTGGCAGGAGTCTATCCAAAGCAGTGCCACAAGCCTGGCATTGTGCAAGCAGCCCTGACAGGTGCCAGGATCACTCCAAAGTGACTCCTGCTCTAAGGAGAGGGGGAAGATAACCACACGTGCCAGTCTGACTGAGGCCCCAGCAGTGGACTGCAGCAGGCATCTGTTCTAACTGCAGGCCCTACCCATCAATGAAAGCTTCTCAATAGACAACACAGAGAAAGTGCCATGTAGTTTGGTGCTATTGCATCTCCAGAGAAGGCCTGGTCTGACTCAACTCAAGCCTAAGGCAGCCCCAGACTGGCCCACTAACAACACAGGGACCAAATCTTGCCCACAACAAGCAAAGACAGCCATTGCAGATGACTGGACCAAAGGCAAACACAGCTCAACCACAATAGTAGGGAGCATGCAACACACGTAAGAGATACCCCTGAAGCACCAGGGTCTGGTGAACAGGGGACACTGCACTGCAGGGCACTAAGGACCTCTTCTACATAAGGACACCACTGACAAGAGCAGAAGATGTAGCTAACTTTCCTGACACATAGAAACAGACAGAGAGTTAGACAAAATGAGGACACAGAGGCATATGTCCCAAATGAAAGGACAGAACAAAATCACAGCCAGAGATCTAAACAAAATGGAGACGAGTAATATGCCTGATAGAGAATCTAAAGTAATAGTCATAAAGATACTCACTGAACTTGAGAAAAGAGTGGAGGATCTTAGTGAGACCCTCAACAATGAGATAGAAAACATAAAAAAGAACCAGTCAGCAATGAAGAACTGAATAACTGAAATTAAAAATGCACTAGAGGGAGTAAACAGTAGACTAGAGGAAGCAGAAGAATGGCTCAGCAACTGGAGGACAGAGTAATGGAAAACAACCAAGCTGAACAGGAGAAAGGAAAAAGAATAATAAAAAAGGAAAATAGATTAAGGGAACTCAATGACACCATCAAGCATAATAACAGTCACCTTACAGGGATCCCAGAAGGAGAGAAGAGAGAAAAAGAAGAAGAAAATGTATTTGAAGAAATAATAGCACAAAACTTCCTGAATCTGAAGAAGGAAACAGAAATCCAGATCCAAGACACACAAAGAGTCCCCAACAAAATCAGCCCAAGGAGGCCTACATCAAGATACAGAGTAATTAAAATAGTAAAAAGTAGTGACAAAGAGAATTTTTAAAGCAGCAAGAGAAAAGAAAACACTTATGTACAAGGGAAACCCCATAAGGCTATCAGCTGATGTTTTAGCAGAAACTTTACAGGCCAGAGTGGCATGATATATTCAAAGTGCTGAAAGAAAAAACCTTGCAACCAAGAGTACTCTACCCAGCAAGGCTATCATTCAGAATAGAAGGAGAGATAAAGAGTTTTATGGACAAAGAAAAGTTAGAGGAATTCATCACACTAAACCAGCCTTTTAAGAAATGCTAAAGGGGATTCTTTGAGTGGAAAGCAAAGACCATAAGCAGGAGTAAGAAAAGTTGGAAGTAAAGAAACACTGAAGTTAGGTATATCTATAAAAATCAGTTTGGAGATTCACAAAATGAAAGGATGCAGTGTATGACACCATATACCTAAAACATGGGTGGGGGGAACAGAAGTAAAAATTTAGTGTTTTTAGAATGGGTTCAAACTTCAGCAACCATCAGTTGAAAAGAAAGCCCAAGGTAGCACACTTACTTTGTACAATACAGCCCTTAAAACAAAGACTGTAACAAGAGACAAAGAGGGATACTATGTGATCAAAAAGGGGACAATCCAACAAGAAGATTTAACAACTATAAGTATGTATGCACCCAACAGTGGAGCACCCAAATACATAAAACAGCTATTAGCTAACAAATATGAAGGAAGTAGTAGATATTAATACAATAATAGTAGGGGACTATGAGCTAACAAATATGAAGGAAGTAGTAGATATTAATACAATAATAGTAGGGGACTTTAACACCCCACTTACATCAATGGATAGATCACCCAAACAGAAAATCAATAAGAAAACAGTGGTTTTGAATGACACATTAGACCAGATGGGTCTAATAGATACGTTCAGAACATTCCACCCTAAAACAGCAGAATACACATTTTTTACAAGTGCACATGGAACATTCTCCAGAATAGATCACATGTGAAGCTACAAAATAAGTCTAAATAAATTTAAAAAGATCAATGTCATATCATCTTTTCTGACCACAACACTATGAAACTAGAAATCAAACACAAGAAAATATCTGGAAAGAACATAAACACATGGAGGTTACATGCTACTAAACATGCTACTAAATAATGAACAGATCAACTAAGAAATCAAAGAGCAAATAAAAAAATACATAGAGACAAATGAAAATGAAAACAGGATTGTCCCAAATCTTTGGGATGCAGCAAAAGCTGTTCTAAGAGGGAAGTTTATAGCATTACAGGCCTAACTCAAGAAGCAAGAAAAGTTGCAAATAAACAACCTAACCTTACACCTAAAGGAGCTAGAAAAAACAAAACTCAAAAACAGTTGAAGGAAGGAAATAATAAAGACTAGAGCAGAAATAAATGAAACAGAAACTAAAAAAACAACACAACACATCAATGAAACCAGGAGCTGATTCTGTGAAAAGATCCACAAAATTGACAAATCTTTACCCAGACTCAACAAAAGAGAGAGAGAGAGAGAGGCACCTCAAATCAATAAAATCAGAAATGAAAGAGGAGAAATAATAACCCAAACTACAGAAATATAAAGGATTATAATAGAATATTATGAAAAATTATATGCCAACAAATTGAAAAACCTAGAAGAAACGGATAAATTCCTAGAAACATATAACTTCCCAAAACTGAATCAGGAATAAATAGGAAATTTGAACAGACTGATTACCAGCAAGGAAATTCCAGTAGTAATCAGAAAACTCCCAACAAACAAAAGTCCAGGACCAGATGGCTTCACAGGTGAATTCTACCAAACATTTAAAAAAGATTTAACATCTATTTTTCTCAAACTATTTCAGAAAATAGGAGAGAAAGGACAGCTTCCAAATTCATTCTATGAAGCCATCATTATCCTGACACCAAAACCACATAAAGACACTACAAGAAAAGACAATTACAGGCCAATATCTCTGATGAACATAGATGCAAAAATCCTCAACAAAATGTTAGCAAATCAAACCCAACAATACCTTAAAACCATTCTCCACGATCAAGTAGGATTTATTCCTGGAATGCAAGGGTGATTCAATATTCACAAATCAATCAACATGATACATCACATCAACAAGAGAAAATATAAAAACCATATATGATCATTTCAATAAATGCAGAAAAAGCATTTGACAAAGTACAACATCCATTCATGATAAAAACCCTCAACAAGGGGCGCCTGGGTGGCTCAGTTGGTTAAGCGACTGCCTTCGGCTCAGGTCATGATCCTGGAGTCCCGGGATCGAGTCCCACATCGGGTTCCCTGCTCAGCGGGGAGTCTACTTCTCCCTCTGGCCCTCCCCCTCTCATGCTCTCTCTCTCTCTCATTCTCTCTCTCAAATAAATAAATAAAATCTTTAAAAAAAAAAAAAAACCCTCAACAAAGTATGTTTAGAGGGAACATATTTCAACATAATAAAGGCCAATTACGAAAAACCCACAGCTAACATCATATTCAATGGTGAAAAACTAAAAGCTTTCCCCTAAGATCAGGAACAAGACAAAGATGTCCACTCTTGCCACTTTTATTCAATATAGTACTGGAAGTCCTAGCCACAGCAATCAGACAAGAGAAAGAAATAAAAGGCATCCAAATTGGTAAGGAAGAAGTAAAACTTTCATTACTTGCAGATGGCATGATATTATACATAGAAAGCCCTAAAGACTCCACCAAAAAAATACTAGAACTCATAAAGGAATTCAGTAAAGTCGCAAATACAAAATCAATATACAGAGATCTGTTGCATTTCCATATAGTAATAATGAAGCAGCAGAAAGTGAAATTAAGAAAACAATCCCATTTACAATTGTGTCAAAAATAATAAAATACCTAAGAATAAAGTTAACCAAGGAGGTGAAAATGTACTCTGAAAACTAAAACATTGACAAAAGAAATTGAAGATGACACAAACAAATGGAAATATATTCCATGCTCGTGGATTGGGAAAACAAATATTGTTAAGATGTCCATATTCAAAACAGTCTACACATTGAATGCAATCCCTATCAAAATACCAACAGCATTTTTCACAGAACTAGAACAAACAATCCTAAAATTTGTATGGAACCACAAAAGACCCCAAATAGCCAAAGCAATCTTGAAAAAGAGAAACAAAACTGGAGATACCACAATTCTAGACTTCAAGTTATATCACAAAGTTGTAGTAATCAAAACAGTATGGTACTGGCACAAAATAGACATATAGATCAATGGAGTAGAATAGAGAGCACAGAAATAAACCGAAGATTATATGGCCAATTCATCTATGACAAAAGAGGCAAGAATATGCAATGGGAAAAAGACAGTCTCTTCAATAAATGGTGCTGGGAAAACTGGACAGCTACATGCAAAAAAATGAAACTGAACAATTTTCTTATACCAAAAATAAACTCAAAATGGATTAAAGATCTATGTGTGAGACCTGAAGCCATAAAAATCCTAGAAGACAACACAGGCAGTAATTTCTTTGACATTGGCTGTAGCAAGATTTCTAGATGTGTCTCCTGAGGCAAGGGAAACAAAAGCAAGAATAAACTACTGGCACTACATCAAAATAAAAAGCTTCTGCACAACAAAGGAAACAACAAAACTGAAAGACAACCTACTGCATGGGAGAAGATATTTGCAAATGACATATCTGATAAGGGGTTAGCATCCAAAATATATAAAGAACTTATACAAACAAAAAAACCAAATAATCCAATATAAAAATGGACAGAAAACACTAACAGACATTTCTCCAAAGAAGACATACAGATAGCCAAGAGACACATGAAAAGACGTTCAACATCACTAATTAGCAGAGAAATGCAAGTCAAAACCACAATGCAATACCACCGCACACCTGCCAGGATGTTTAAAATCAAAAACACAAGAAACAAGTGTTGGCAAGAATGTGGGGAAAAAGGAACTCTTGTGCACTGTTGGTGGGAATGCAAGCTGGTGCAGCCACTGTGGAAAACAGTATGGAAGTTCCTCAAATGATTAAAAATAGAATTACCATAGGATCCAGTAGTTCCACTACTGGGTATTTACCCAAAGAATACGAAAACACTAATTCAAAAAGCTATATGCACCCTATGTTTATAGCAGTATTATTTACAATAGCCAAAATATGGAAGCAATACAAGAGTCCTTTGATAGATGAATGGATAAAGAAGATGTGGTATATATACACAATGGAGTATTACTCAGCCATAAAAAGAATGAAATCTTGCCATTTGCAACAACATAGATGGATTGAGAGGGTATAATACTAAGTGAAATAAGTTAGAGAAAGACAAATACCATATGATTTCACTCCTATGTGGAATTTAAAAAACAACACAGGGGCGCCTGGGTGGCTGAGTTGTTAAGCTTCTGCCTTCGGCTCAGGTCACGATCCCAGGGTCCTGGGATGGAGCCCCGCATCGGGCTCCCTGCTCAGCAGGAAGCCTGCTTCTCCCTCTCTGACTCCCCCTGCTTGTGTTCCCTCTCTTGCTGTCTCTCTGTCAAATAAACAAATAAAATCTTTAAAAAAATAAAATAAAATAAAAAATAAAAAACAAAACAAATGAACAAAGTAAAAAGGAGACAAAAAACCAGACTCTTAACTAGAGAGAACACACTGATGGTTACCAGAGGGCAGGTGTGGGGGGGTAGAATGGGGGAAATAGGTGAAGGGGATTAAGAGCACACTTACCATGATGAGCACTGAGTCATGTATAGAATTGTTAAATCACTATTTTGTATACCTGTAACTAATGTAACACTGTACATTAATTATATTGGAATTTTAAAAATAAATTAATTAAAAAATACATGATGGTGTCTGTCTTATATTAAAAAAAATTTCCACGGAACCTCCTTCTGTTCCATTAAAAATCACCTTTGCTACCCTACATTAAGTAGCTGTCTGTAGTCACTATTTTCAAGCTTGATTTCCCTTGTTTTTGTCTACCTCCCGTAGGCAGATATCCACTCCCACCACTAAATGGAAACTTGTTGCTATCGTCAGTGGGTAAGGTGTCTTGCTAATTACACTCGATTTCTTAGGGGCGTTTTGTATGACCCCTTCAACCTGGCCTCCAGGAAGCCTCCCTCTCCTTTTTTCCTTATATGCATTTTCTCTGTCCATCCCCTAAATCCACATTCCGCAGTGTGATCTATTGTACCTGAAACTGGTGTGGACCCTGGTAATCTCTGCATTTGAAGATCCCAGGGGATCCTTTTCCACCAAGCTTTCAGAAGCACTGTCATGAGCACTTATATTCCTCAGAGACCTGTCTCAGTTCATGATTGCAGCTTGGCAAACTACAGCCCAACAGTCAAATCTGGCCCACCACTTGTTTTTGTAAATAAAGTTTTGTTGGAATACTACCACCACCCATTGGTGGACATACAGCCAATAGCTGCTTTGAAGCCATGATGGCAGAGTTGAGTAGGTACAACAGAGACCGTATGGCCCACAAGGCTTAAAATATTTACTATCTGGCCCTTTATAGAAAAAGCATGCCAAACCCTGGTTTCTAGTCTCTCCAGCTCTCCTCCCTGACATCAGTAGCCTTCTCCATGTGGATTTCTCTGCTGTGCTTCAGGCTCAAAGAGCCAACAAACGTATTGGAAAGCTGCATGTGAATATGCACGGGCCCTTCAATCCCATCATATCCAGTTGCATTTAGCATCTTTTTCCTCCTCCAAGATGATGGAGTTCAGGAAAAAGCATCATCATCCTCTCAGTTGCCAAACTCCTAAGCCCCCTTTCTCTCAGTCCTCCCTCTCTGTAAGCTTCAACCCTAGGCTAGGTTGGTTTCACCATCCCTGGTTCCAACTTACTTTTCTTTTGGGGCCAGCTCATCACTGATGTTAGGGCAAATGATGGACTCTGGCCGATTTGCCAAGGTTTTGCACTAAACCACGGATTTCCCTGTGGTCTACAGTCTGGATGGGAGCACCTCTAGCCTAAGGGTCTTTCCTTGGGGACACTACTAGGAGTCCACAAGGCAATTCCACACTGTAGCTCGTTCAAAATACTACACCTAAGAGGTCTCATCATGCGCATGTGTAGGGCATCATTCAACACCAATTACAAAACCAAATTTCATGGGCATTCAGACAAAGAAGAGTGAAGGGCAGCAGGACCCAGAGCCTGAACCCTGGTCTGCTGTCACTGAAGGATCTATAGATCCTAAGGAGTCCTCCCTGGGCGGGGGGGGGGGGGGGGGGGGGGGGGGGGGGGGGGGGGGG
>NW_022589763.1:5826351-5844115 GCF_004348235.1 Phoca vitulina
AGGGAATAAGGGGGGAAACAATCCTCCTGACAGGTCAGCACTTGAAAAGTCTTAAAAGTGCATCTCCAACCACTGGCAGAGAGAAAGCACACACAAAACCGAGAGATTTAAATTTAGAGAGATATGCATCACAAATTCAAATGCAAAAAATGGGTGCCAGGATTGATTCATTATCTTTTCATCTGAAGAATTCAGGAGTCATATTTCCCAAAAGCAGATGCTGAGTGTTTTTATCACTGCACCCCTGTTGGGTATGTAATTTTATTACTGGACCAAAAGTCATGTTATCTATGGAAATACAATAATCTCTGTTAAAATTTCTTAAAACAGGAAAAAGAAAGTCTACCGTAGCATTTTTTAAGGTGCATAATATAAATGTCATTTTTGTTTCTGTAAAATCCTTCTGCTGACTCTCTGAAGACTGGGAAATGGTTGAAAGGAATGGTTTTCTTACTTTTGGCCTCTTAACCCAATCTTGCTTCAGGTGAAAATCACAGCCTGTCTTCTGAAATGACCATTTTGCAGAACTATAGACTTGGCGTGCAACTTTATTGAGCTTAAGTGGTGAAAAAGTGAATTTAAATAAGTTAAAATATGTAGAGATTTTCTTTAAGTGTTGTAACCATTTCTATGAAATCTTTTACTTATGGAGGTAATACCTGACTTGTGTGACTAATATGCCCTATGTAAAATAATGTACGCTGCTTGCAAATCTGGGTGATAAAAATGCTTTCCAATTCGAGTACACAGCCAGGTAGATACGTATATGGAAATCCACAATCCAATTTTCCCTCTGTAGGTCAATTCCGGCCCTGGCTGAACAGGAGCAGCGTCTTCCGTTGTCTTGGTTCTTACAGTCAGAGGATGGCCTTTAAATTCATGACACTACCACTTGCAGCACCAACCACAACAATTTTGAGGGAAAAAGTGGTATCGCTCATCAAAAGAGTGGCATTTTCTGTAAAATGGAAATACCGGTAGTCTCTCCAAGAGTAGCAGAGAGTACTAGATTTGAGAAATTTACTCCACTGACCCCAAGAGGAGCTACATTTTTAGACCAGTTCTTTAATGAAAGAGTAATAAAAGAATGTGCAATTGTCTAGAAATATGGCCCAATCCTCCCAAGAAAATTACTATTTTGTAGTTAGTCAATGAAGTGGATGTTGGGAAATAACCGGCTCAGGGGCTTTGCTAGAGGGCCGGTAAAGCGTTTTCTCTATGAACAAGAGCTAATGCCATCCATTATTAACAGGCACCCCCTAAAACGCCAGGTGTAAGGCGACCAGCTTTCATCTCTTTGCATCATTAGCATGCAGTCTTTCAATATACCGAAATGTTCTGTGCAGACATACAGACACACAAGGTGTGTTTACCTGTGTGCTTAAAAGACAGACTGTCCACATTTCTTTCCATTGCAAGACCAAAAACCTCTTTTCAAGGTCTACATGTGTACAGACTGGCTGTCTCATCGTTCTGTGTGGGGCCTTCCACAGTCTGCTCTTCTGGCTCTGCTTTGGGGCTTTAAAAAGAGTTAATTCATACAAGACACATTACTGGCAGAATAATGGCCTCCAAAGAGGTCTACATCCTAATCCCAGGAATTCTGAGACTATGTTACTTTACATATCAAAAGGAATCTTATAGATGTGAGATGGGGAGGTGATTTTGGATTATCTGGGTGGGTCCAAACTAATGACCTGAGCCCTTAAAAGCACAGAACCCTTCCCAGCTGGGATCAGAGAGATGCAGAGGAAAAAGGAAGTGGGATAGATGAGGCATGAGAAGGACCTGACTTGCCACTGCTGGCTTTGAAGATGGGAGGGACCAGGGACCACGCAATGAGAGTGAACTCTAGAAGTGAGAATCACCCCCAACTGACAGCTAACAACGGAATGGGGACCTCAGAGTCCAGTGTGGAAGCGAGGGCTGCCAACAACTTGCTCATAGGAGTCCGGAAGTGAATTCCTCAATTAAGAACTCGGCCCAGCCAACACCTTGATTTTATGAGCCTCATGTCAACATCCAACCCACAGAACTGTGAGATAATAAATGTGAGATAATAAACGTGTGCTGTTTCAAACTGCCGAGTCTGTGATAATTTTTTATAGAAGCGACAGGCCACTGAGACAGAATTCTCAACATTGCTTACAACATTCCTTGCATTCCCTTAATTCCAAGACACCATCAGTTGTAAATCAGCAAAATATCTAACATGGGAGATTTTCAGGGAAAAGAAACGCCACTACATCCCACTGAAGGTTAAGATGCATCCTGGTTTCTGAAACAAACAGACAAAACTGTAGATGGGGAAAAAAAGATAAATTAAAAATACTTCCTTATCTTTGAATTAAGAAAATACAATATTCATTGGTGGTCATATTTAGGGAATATCTGAGTTTATATAAAAGCATCAGCTCTCCTAATCCCCTTAAAGGCATGTTTCACCATCTGTTCACATGCTGCTCCCCCGAAATTTTCCTCTCTCTGAAATGCAGACATAATTAAGAAGGCAGTTAATATTGGCTTCCTTCCCTCTGTGTGCACGGTTGTTAAACGCTCAGAGCCCAATAAGGTTTATTACTGCTCAGCTCATTCCATAATAAATTCCTTAAACACAGGAAGAACAGTTGTGACTTAAAACAGAGTTAACACATTCTAAAGAATTCCAAGTCTCTTGAAAGGAATGACCCTTTTGTGATCCGAAGGTGTTCTCTAAGTTATGACTTGTAATCATTTAAGACTGGCACAATACCTTTTTTGTTGGTGTACAAATGCACTGGTTATGTTTCTGTCATGAAATGTAATATATAACTCATTTACTCATTTTAGCAAGAGTTGCCAGGAATGATTTCTTCTTCAAAATCAAACCTTCCACAACTGGAGTTTGAAAGCTCAACTATTACCAGAACGTGGTGAAGATTTATTTTGGTGTGATCTTCTAAGGAATATATAAACTCAACTGAATTCCATACTCTCTATTCACATTTGCCAAACACATACATCAAAATTACCAAAAGTAAACAACTACTATAATTACTTACAGCAAAAAAAGCCTTCTGAAAATGAGCAAACAATTGGGGTTTTTTTGGGGGGGGGGGAAGATTAGGCAATGGTGGTTGAATTTTTTTCTTTTTTTAAGGTTTCAATTTTTAAGTAATCTCTACACCCAACACCAGGCTCGAACTCACAACCCCAAGATCAGGAGTCGCCTGCTCTACCGAATGAGCCAGCCAGACGCCCCAATGGTAGCTGAATTATTAAATTTCATACTCCAAACTCACATCTGATGACACAAAATCAGTGAAAGCTTTTGACCTACTCATTGCATGGATTCTGGCTCATACAGCATGTGTGTGTGGAGGGGGGTCTAACTGTTTGGTGTGTATACCTTGGACGTATGCGTGGTGGAAAATGCGAAGAAAGTGCAGGAGGGGCTTGACCTTCTACCGTAAGCAAAGCTTTGAGTTAGGTATAAGATTCTGCAATATGGTTTTAAGAAAGCATTTCCCAGGGCCCCTGTTGAACAAGGTAAGTTCAGATGCTGCTTCAACATAAGCCTTCTTTTTCAAGAAATGAGATAAAAAGAGTGGTATTGCTTTTTTGTTGGTTTCAGAAGGCAGCCAAATCTAAAGTCACCTCATTTATGTTGAATAACTGAATCTGGGTTCTTTACTAGAACGTGGAGCGGGATAGATGGTAAAATTCCAGAAAATGTATGTCCTCATCAATAACGGGTCTGGTCACCCTCAGGCCTTCCTGGAAGAACATCAGGTGGCTTATTTTCCAAAGACTCCAAAGTGTCTTTAAATTTACAGTCTGTTCTTCTCACTCTTCATTGTCCTTCCTCTGAAGGACCAGCTTCTTAACAATTCGTATTCTTACCCCTCCCCCGTATGTGTCAGATGAAGGCACCTGAAGAAATAAATCTCTGAAAGTGTTAGTTTGGTGTTAGTTTAGCGAGATGTGCCTCTGTTATCACTGCATTTATCACACATAGCTAGCAACTGGGCAATGTCAAGTCTGGAGCTGGAGAAAAATAGATGGATTCAAATCCTTGTTTTGCCAAGTGTCAGCTTGTCTGACCCTCTGAACATTTCTGAATGCAACCCTCCCGGCCTGGAACACTAATGACGATGCCAACTTTGCCGAGCAGTTGAGAAATAAGCGGGGATTTCAGATGAACAATTGGCAGGCCTACCCTATGACGTTAATAAATAATGAATCATGGAAGAAATTACAATTCTGCCACTGATGTACATGGACCACCTATTATATTCCAGGAAATTTGGTAAGAACTGGCCATACCAAGATGGCTGTCTTCCCTGGATGAGCCGCTATGGTTATTGTTACGGAAATGTTTTTAGTGTGGCCACAAAATTCTCTGGCAGATTCCCTTTCTACCAAAGAATGGAGGAGATAACCTGATAGCCTTTGGCTCTTACCCTGGAGACACCAAAGACTATGCCTTTATTTTCTGTTTCCTTTCTGGAAGACTGAAATAGATTTGGGCCATCATGTCATTCTCATTATTGCTCTATTGTGCATAAAACCAGCCTTTTTACATACTCACTTTTTCCTTATGGCTTTTAGAACCCATATAGATATCTCTGATCCACAGATTTTTATGCCTCTGTCATTTTTTTTCTTGCTTATGTTTTCAGAACAACTTCTAGACAAAATTTTTAATATTTTCTTCTGTCACATTTTTGAGCACTCAAAACTGATATCTTCACATTTCTTCTATTGCTCCTGGTAATTACATCTTGCCCTCAAGTAGAAAGCTGTTATGAGATGCCTTGTGTTTCTATTTTAAAATATGTATCTTGTTTACTGAATTAAATTTGTCATAGAAAGTGTATCAGCACAAACGTTTCAAATCTGTGCTCCTTCTACAGAATTAAGATAATTTTTTCTTGCTTCATTCATCTGCTGATGACTCAAACTCATCTACTGAAAAATAATATTTTAATGAGTTCCTTCTCAGTCTCATTTAAAGTATATTAACAATAATGATATGCAAAAGTCAATATTCTTTATTACTCTAGCAAACTGGATTTCTCAACCCACTTGACAGTTTAAAATTGCCACTGGGAAGAACTTGACTTTCAAGGAGAATTAAATGGGGTTTACTGTGGTGACTGATTATCAGCATAAGAACCATGCATTTTTCTACTACAGTAGAGGAAATAATTTAATTAGTCTGTTATTGTAAATGTTCTGATTTTAATACATTAACTTGTGGCCCATGGCTGATAGAAAAGAAATTAACACTGACTCTTTTTGACTGTGGAATGAATTGGACTTTCCAGGGCAAGAAAATTAATTATAAATGCTCTCTATTTAAGATTGCCAGATTTTTTTAATGATAAATGATGTAATTATTAGATGTCAAGTATACAAATAGTTACGCATTGACATTTCAGCTTATTAATTCCAACATTCACCATTGTGTATAACATATTCATCACATTTAATTGCTCACTAAAGGGGGAAAAATCATTGTTCTCATGGTTCTCCCTGTGATTTTGAGGCAGTAAATTTATGAAGACACTGAATGCTAATGCACTAAATTTCTGATGACAGTCCCATGCTTCGTTTGAAGCCAAGACCAAAATAAACAAAAAGTGTGAGCACGTA
The DNA here is from genome assembly GCF_004348235.1 of Phoca vitulina. Lineage (NCBI taxonomy): Eukaryota > Metazoa > Chordata > Mammalia > Carnivora > Phocidae > Phoca > Phoca vitulina. Next base: position 5,831,989 of record NW_022589763.1, read on the forward strand.
GTAGACTGAGGTTACAGCAGGGGTGACTAAGTTTTACAGAATTATAAGTTAGGCAAAATCCGTCTTCAGCATCCTCTCCTCTGTGTTTCCCCTTCTCTCTGCTACCCATTTTTGGGTGTGCGTGGTGAGTACCCCCAGGGCTGTGATGCTCACCACTGGGATCGCAGGAGCTTCTTCCTTCCCAAGAGATGCCCACCCTCATCAACCAGTGCTCCCATTCTTGGGAGGATGAAGACAATTGTCTAGCTTCAAAAGATTTCAGGGGTCCCCCTCACCCGTGAGAAGAGATACAAGAGTGAAGAACGTTTCTCTTTAATTCAGCAATGCTTTCACATTTGCATCTTACTCATCCCATCTGTGATGATCAGTTTTCCATGTCAACTTAGCTGGGCCACAACTCCCAGTTACTCAACAAAATGCTAACCAGAGGGTTGTACTGAAGGTATGTTGTGGATGTGATTAAAGCCCATAATCAGTTGATGTTAAGCAAGGAAGATTTTCCTGGGTTATCTGGGTGGACACAGTGCAAACACAAGTGTTCTCATATGAGGGAAGAAGGAGGACCAAAGTCAAAGAGAGAGGTGATGGGGAAGCAGAGATTGAAGTGATGCACTGTGATGAGGAAAGAAGGACCAGGAGCTCAGGAATGCCACTCTAGAAGCTGCAAAAGGCTCTCCCTTAGAACCAGAGGGAGCTAGCCCTACTGACACCTTGGTTTTAGTTCAATGAGACCATTTTGGACTTCAGACCTCCAGGACTGTAAAGTCATACATTTGTGTTCTTTCAAGCCACTAAGTTTGGAAATTTGTTGCAGCAGCTGTAAGAGACTAATACACTCTCCAATACATTTGAGAAGTTTAGTGTGAAATCCGTTATTTATTCAATCTGCACTCTTTTAATGCATACATGGCTTCATATCTTCCATGCAATAATTCTGTTACACCTCTGGAGCCACAGTCCCTGGACTGATAACTGCTGCCATCGACCACAAAAGGCGAGGGTGGGCCTGAAAACACCTGCCTTCAGTCCTAGCTGCACTGTTCCCTGCACAGCCCTGGCATGTTCTCAAAGTCCTCCAGACAGCCACTTGTATGCATGCAAGGTCAAACCCCTGGCCTTCCTCATTAGAGACCTAAATCCTTTCTTTCTCCCTTAGTTTCCATCTGTGGTGGGCGGAAGTATCAGATGGACGTAGAGATTCCCACTCCTGGTGTAGACACACTATATAACCCCGTCCCTTTGAGCATATGGGCATGATCCATGAATATGAAGGATGTCACTCTAATGATTAGGTCTCTAATCAGTTGACTCTGAGTTAATATAAAGAGTTATTATTTGTGCTGTTGGGTCTAACCTACTCAGTTGAGCCCTTGAAAGTGACTGAGTCAGCTCAGTCAAGCTGGCTGACTCTTGATCCTGGGGTTGTAAGTTTGAGCCCCATGTTGGATATAGAGATTACTTAAAAATAATATCTTTTAAAAATTGATTTAAAAAGAAAGTGACAAGATGCAGCAGCAGATACTATCCTCCTCAAAGAAGGTAGCAAAAGCCATGCTGTGAACTGTGAATGGGGGCCATGGCAAGGAACTGTGGGTGGCTTCTAGGACCTGAAAGGGGCTCTGGCAGATGAAAAATAGGGACCTCAAGCACACAGCTGCAAGGAAATCTATTCTGCCAACAACCTTCCAGGTTTAGAAGAGGACCGTGAGCATGAGAAAGAACAGCAGCCTGGCCAACACCATGATTTCTACCTGGTAAGACCTGAGCAGAGGACCCAACTAACCCACACCTGGGTTCCTGGCTCACAAAAACTGTGAGATAGTAATTTGTGTTGTAAGCCGCTAAGCTTGCAGTCACTGGTAAAGCAGTGATAGAAATGAATACACCACCTGCAAAAAGCATTCTTCAGTTAGTTATCACTAAGCATGCAAAATTAGTTTAAGCTCTGTTTTTAATAGCTTGTAATCTCAAGTATGCTATAGAACAGGAGAAAACTTTTCTAAATGAAAAGAAGTCGTGGTCTGAGCAGAATGAGTGACTGGAAAAGTTATCTTTCACCAGAATAGATTCCCTTCCAATCTCCCCATGTACATGGATTCCTCTGTGTTCACCTGGAATGCTGGCAGCAAACCCAGGCAGCAAAGAGATACACCAAAATTTTGTAACTACTGCTGTCCATCCCACCTTCCCCATCCTGACATTTATCAGAGCCTTGGTGGTCTTTGTCACTCAGTGGTCCTTGTACACAATAATGAGTTCACAAATCTTTTGTCCTTTGGGAAAGGTAGGTTCCATCTTCACAGACAGGTTTGAAAATCTCTAAAGGCATGGTGCCAGGTGAAGTAGGCAGAACTTGGCATGGGAAGAGCTGAGCTACATCCTGGTATCTGATGTCTGTATCTTGCACAGAAAGTATTTTACTGTCTCTGCACCAAATACAATAGTAGTCATAATACATGAGGATATTTGTGAAGCTCGTATGATTCAGTTGATCTAAAATACCTTGCACATGGTTTTTCTTTTTTTTTTTTTAAAGATTTTATTTATTTATTTGACAGAGACACAGCGAGAGAGAGGGAACACAATCAGGGGGAGTGGGAGAGAGAGAAGCAGACTTCCCGCTGAGCAGGGAGCCCGATGTGGGGCTCGATCCCAGCACCCTGGGACCATGACCTGAGCCGAAGGCAGACGCTTAACGACTGAGCCACCCAGGCGCCCCTGGTTTTTCAACTACTATGTGTTCAATAAATATATATTCACTTGCTCTGGAAACACAGCACCAAATATGATAGCTCATGATATGATATAATTTATCTACCGCCCCCCCCCCCCCCCCGCCTTTTCCAGCATTCGGGTTATTATCAGACTAGAAGGGCATGAGGAAGTCACACCTCTGTGAGCTGCCCAGGGTATAACAGATCAGACAGCCCATATCCCGCACAGGGTACTGAACCCAACCAAGTACTGCTTCTACAATTTGCCTCAAGAGTAGAGTACAGATTGCCCACGTAGCGAAGGCAGTTTTCTTCACCTCATTAGCAAACCCCACCAAGTATGACTTCTTGAGAGTGATAGCCAAAGAATGAGTGGAATTCGGAGGCAATAAGGAAGATTGCTCACTCGAAACTGCAAATGCAGAGAGTGGAATTTCCACTTCAGCTGGAAAGTTCCCTCACTCCACATGCTTGAGAAGACGCATGTCTATGAAATGCTAATGAAGTCAAGCCCATTCACACGTAAATTTCTAGATTTTCTTCCCCTCAAAATTAAGTTCTTACAAGTGATTTAAAGAGTAATTGGCTTCCAGATACGTTTCCCAGCAAATTATACCAGTCAAAAGCTTGTTTGAAGGGTAATGCCGCCTGTTCAAGTTGCCTTTGGGAGAGCTCTAATAGAGAACGGTCTTTCTTTCCTTTCACTGCTTCCATAACTAATGCAGTGCTTCCCTCCAGAAGATAGAGCTGTAAGGGGATTATATGTAACTAGGAATGGTGAAGACACAAAGGGCATTTTTTTTGCCTTATCCCTCTGAAGCATAATCACATTGCACATTTTCATGATGTTCTTTTTCTTTTTCCTTCTCACTCCAAGTCATACACCAGATGGTAAATCCTAGGGATCATTTAATAGGTTTGGCAAAAATTCTAACAGCAAAATGATTTTGAAAGCTGGATCTGAAGCAAAACATGGAGCAAAGGAAGTATAGATCCAGCACTTGGGGCAGATAAAATAGTGTTGAATGAAGCAGAGGGAAAGACTTATGGTTCTATGTATTGTGTCTTGAATGTGTAGGTAGATGAATAGTCTCCAAAGTGGATATGCAGGAAAACATGATTCACAGGAAACTATTATGCACTGTGAGTGAGCATGAGAGAGGACTTGATTGTTTAAGATAAATTATATACATGCCCAGACACACTATATCCCAGCTTATTCAGAAGACTTGAAGACATGAGCATAAAAACCCTATCAGCAAACTTTGAGGATGATAGAGTAGGTGAAATCCCCGACAGACTTCCAGCAAAGACCCCAGCTTTCAAAAAGGGGATGAAGGACATATTCAAGAAACTGGGTTTTTTGGCACCACACTGATTCCTGATTAGATTTTAAATAAATAATTCAAGTGTGCTATCATGTTCTGGATTACTGTGTCACGACAGAGAAAGATCCTAGCAGAACTATCCATCTATCCAACCAGCCATCACTCATTCTATTCATTCATTGAGCAAGGACTTGTAGAGTTCCCAGAAAGCCAGTGACCATGATAGGCACATGGGAAATAAACAGGGCTCCTGTGAAGTCCACTGCTCCAAAGACGCGTTCTAGTACAGCGGCTGTAATGAGTGCTGTGTGGTGATTATAATACACGTTGTTATAGAAGAACACGCAAGGTATTTATGAGATTCCAGATAAGGGAGAAATCATCCTGAGAACATCATAGAAGGCTTCCATGAATGTGAGGAGATCTTCGTTCCCTTTAAGATTCTTTAAAGGAACTGATTTCCAAATGGGAGTCAAAAAATATTTTTTTACGGCTGGCTAAGCCAGGGCTCGATAATCCCTAGAGTTCATGTGTCTCTGGTAAAAGCTAAATGAGAGAAGTAGCCCAGGACTGGTGCCTATACGAAGAACACAGAGGATAGGAACAGAGATTCAGTGTAAAGAAATTGATTTTCTTGAGGAAGCTACCAGAATAATGGAAAAGAAGGAATTACATAACTTTTATTAAGTAACTATGATGTCCTATGCGCTGTGGTAAGCACTTTACATTTATCATCACTTTTAACCCTTACAAGAACCTTTTAAAACATAAACTAATTTATCCCTGTTGTTCAAAGGGAAGCCTATGAATTACCCATTGTTGGCTAATAAGTGGATAAATTAGCAATCAAATCCTGGGCTACCTAAATTTAACACCTGGTATTCTATATTGCAAATCAAAGGAACAAACAAGAAATATTTTACCAAAAGGAAAAAAAGCTCCAACTTTGTAGATCAACATGATTTACATTCATTGTGTTCCAAAGTAATGAAGAGTGATTTACACACCCAAACATTTTACCATGTTTATGCAAAACAAAAAATGAATTATATACATTGGGAGGATGATTTCACTCACCCCAGGAACCAATAATGTGGTGTGCAAGAGCAACGTACGCAACTTCAAGCTGCGCCCATGGGAATGTACTGTCTGGCTGGAAGGAAGACAATGATACTCTGTGCCTGACAAGCCACATCTAGAATACGGTCCAGTTCAGGGAGCCGTTTTGAAGGGCTCTGACGAAATGAGCCTTAAAATGGACGACAGCCAGCTGAGCACCACTGCATGAACTGTTCAGAGGAAGTGTGTAGGTAAATGCTGACTCACATCCAAGGGACAGAAAACCAGGGTGCCTGGGTGGCTCCGTCGATTAACCGCCTGACTCTTAATCTCAGGTCAGGTCTTGATCTCAGGGTCGTGAGTTCAAACCCTACATCGGGCTCCACACTGGGCATGGAGCCTACTAAAGCAAAAAACAGAAATAGAACAAAGAAGGGAAAACCTGATGGTAGAGCAGTGAATGCTAAGTGATGCCTTCCAAACGACATTCTCTGAACTAGCTACTAAAAGTGAAGTTTGATTTGGGCTTCACATTAACAAAGCAAAATGTAACCCTCCTATTTTGTTGTGCAAACACCATTCAAGTGACTTCCTGTGCAGTGAAGGTAAGTTTTGCTTGAAATATTAGAGGGAATACTATTTCATTGTTTGTTTGGCTTTTTTTTTAGATCACAATTCTGTGGCTTATAGAATAACCCGACCTATTTCAATCGTTACTGTCATTTGGTTATTATTATTTTACATACTTGGCAAAAACGAAAGATCACAATGTAAAGATAACTCTCTAAAGCCACGTTGCATGGCCCCTGAAAAGGTTTTGGATGTTTACAGCAGTGGAGTAAAAGCTCAACACAATAAAAGTGAGCTCCTCAGAGGACAAGGGTAGCCAAAAGAAACAGATGAATATGCAGGACACAGCTTCACATTTCTTGCCCGTCTTGAATTAGTAATATAGAGTAATAAAATGGAATACATTACAAGTTTTGTTCAGAATATGCTGAAACAATAACTATTTTATGAATACCCATGTATGTCAATTATTATTCATTATTAATAGCCCACCATCAAATTAAAAAGAAGATATATGTGTGTGTCCTGTTCTACTCTGTTTCTCTCTCCCATCTTATTATAATACTCAGTTGCTTCATAACTAATTAATGATGTAACACCACTTGGAAATAGAAATTGCAACCTAAATACCAGATACTAGAGTTGATGTGGGGGGACATTCTGCTATGTCCTCAAGCTGTTTATAAAATTTTGATTAGTGGTAAATATTTGATACTTTTCCTTAGATCTACTTTCAAGTTCCAAGTAGTTTTATGTGATCACCTAATTCTTGCTATTCTAATTTTGAAAGAGACTCCACTCCGCAGAGCCTTCAATTTCAAACCTTCTTATTTCAGCAGATGAATGTGATGGGAAAAGCTGTAAAGATTTGCAGACATTCGTGTCAGTGCAATCAACGGCATCATACCAAAGAACTCTGATTCTGAGGGAAAAGAGTGAATTATTTCATCAAGTGAACGTTTCTTCTTGAAACACAGGAGGCAAAAGTTCCATATATTTGTCTATCACACTGTTTATGAAGAGCTCTCCTCCTCCCACTTAATTGTCCTCAAAGTCCTAGGAAGTAATCACTTTAAATTCCCTTACTATCTATGTGAGAAAATTGTGGTTTGGACATTTAGTGACTTTTATGAAGTCTAACAGCTTTCAGGTTGCAGACCCAGGCCTTGAACATAATGGCCAGGTTCCCTCCACTTTCCCTGCTCTCAGCAACGTCACTGATAATGAAAAAGGAATCAGAAGAGGTGACTCAACGCTAGTGATTCACTCCCTTCTTCTCAAAGGGAAACACGGAGATAACACCAAAGTTGATTATGGAGTTTAAACCGTTCTTTATGTGATTTTCACTGGAAGTCTAAGTTTTCCTCATGGACATGAGAAAAGCGTTGGATAGATTAGTCTCTGGACAGGGGGCCTGTGTCTCAAGTGCTTCGTTCCTTCCTCAGCAGGTGGCACGGTGCCTTGTGTGAAACAGGCACGTGATGACTCGCCCACGGACTGAGTTTGTAGCTCCACCGTTATACGCAGGACGTGTGAGTGACTGCACTCCACCCGTACATTGCTACACAGGCAGACCAAACACCTATGGAGTGCATTTAGCTTAACGAGCCATCGGTGGAACGAGAAAGAATCAAACTGATTGCTTTTATCAAATTACCAAGCTGACTTGTCATTTTGGGGAAGCAGCCTGTCTGTCCAATGCAAGCATTCCCCCCACGCCAAGGAAGGACACAGACATGAGCCCCTGGTCTGAAGACAAGGACTTGCCCAACAGCTAGCCCAGTTGTCGTGCTTGGGGCCACAAGAGAACAATCTGTACTCGTCTAGACATTTTGATATGGGAATACAAATACAAAATGGCATATTCATCCCCAATCCTTAAAATCATCACTGGAAATTGAGAAGAATCTAGCAACATAAAATTCAGGCCTACATTCACCAAATTTAGGGCACAAAACCTCACAGAATTATGGAGAAAGTCCACCCAATCAATGGAATTCAGAGCTAAGAATTCAGCCACTAAGTGGCATAATTGCTGTAATTAGTCAAATGCTGTAATTACAGTAAACACATGATAAGCTGCTACTGAAGCATCTAATTGTGGAGCATAATGGTGTTATTATGATTTCTGATGATATAATATGATTTGGATATATAATAAATGCCCATAACAATATTAAAGACATTTTTCATTCGCGAATTTTCTTAGTACTTGATTTGGCTTTCTTATACCAAGTTTAAATCTCAGTCCTAGAGGAAATCAAAGTATTTTTTTTCAGGGAAAGGAAAAGTGAATATTGTCCAACACAATACCTCAGTGAGAAGGTGGATAGAAAGAGAGAAAGGATTTGAAGTGGAGTGTAAGGTTGGTCATGAGGATAACCCCAAATGGAAATTAACGGCTGCAATGCAAGAAAACACCTGCACAAGTGTGATTATTATTTCACAGATATTCCTGTTTTCAGCAACTTAAATTTTTACCTTAAGTTTAGCGCTAAACTATCCACAAAAATGAAAACATAATGCTGTCAGCACTAAGTTTTAACGTTCCTTGGAGAAGACAAGGTTCTGAAGGCATTTCACATGGGTTATGTATGTGTCCAGATTCTGTACCGTCTTAACAGTAGACTGGTTAACTACGACTTGTCTTGAATTCTTTTTAGATGTAGGTTTTATATAATTGAAAATGTTTTTCTCTCATCGAATTTGAGAATTGGATGAATTATTTGAGGGTTAAGAGATGCATAGTTCAGAGGTTCTTGAAATCATTTCATGGAAGGCACTGTGCGTATCAGTGGAAGTGTATTTTTCTTGGAAAGGGGTTTTCATCAGGGTCTTCAGTGGATTTGTGAAGCAGAAAGGTCTCCCTGGGAAATTATGCCATCGATTTCCACATGGGCTGGAATCTTCTCTACAAATGTCCATCGGATGCTTACTCTTACTTTAGCATCACACTTTGTAGTAAGGAGGCTCTAATCTTTCAAAGCGATTGTCCCATTATCCAGAAAACAGTCCAATTATTTAAACTGTATTCCCACGTATTGACCATAATTCTTCCTCATCGTAAATTCTGCCCAGTTGTCTTCGTTCTTCTAGATGAAAGCCCTCTGAAGTATCTGAATCCAACTTCAACCACACATATCACTCCTTCTCTACTATCTCTGTTACTTGTGATCCCTCCTAGTTCCTTCTCTGGTGGGTGGCCAATCCATCAAGACTCTGTGGGACACAATGATCCAGACCAGCGGTTGGCAAACATTTTCTGAAAAGGGATGGACAGTACGTGTTTTTTGCTTTGCAAGCCATACAGTCTTTTATCACAACGACTCAACTCTGCTGTTGCACAAAAGCATACACACACAACACGTCAATGAATGAGGAAGTGTGTGCCCGAATTAAACCTCCTCTTAGAGAACAGGGGACAGGATGGATTCGATGTGTGTGGTTGGCTGATTGTGGCTAGATGAACCTGACACAGCAAAGAGCCCTAGGAAACCGTGACTACTCTTTTCTGCCGACTAAACGTCTGCTATTCCAGTTTAACTATTCTCATAAAACAATGAAGCATACTACTGATTTGTATTAAAGATATAGTTAAGAAAGCTCCCTACACAAGCACCATCTAAAAGAACTCTCTGTACTAATGGAAAATTCTCTGTGCAGTCCAGTATGGTAGCCACTAGCCACATGTGGTTATTAAGCACTTAAAACATGCCTGACGCATCTTAAGGACAGAATTTTTAATTTAATTTAATTCTAATTAATTTATATTTAAATTTAAGTAGGCTTTGAGTGGCTACCACATTGGACAGCATAGCCCTAAACATTGTTTTCTTGAGTAGACAGGTCTTCAACAGTACTCCTTTATGGCACTGTACATAACATTTTATTAAATTTACACATGAAATAGTTTACTATCATTGAGGCCAAATATGCAGCTTTAAGCATCATACAAGTTCAATAAATATTAATGATGATCAGTAAATTGAATCATTACAGATAATGAAATAGCATGACAAAATAGGAGACGTAATTAGCATTAGTTTTGCTTTTATTGACAAAGATTTTCCATGGAACTGGGAGCCATGATCACATAATGGTATAGGCTTTCATAATTTTAAATTATTTTAATGGATTTCACACTTTTGATATTTATCTGAAGCTAATTCAAGCTTTTCCTATTTGACATTCCCCTGCCATGAATATTGATGGATTTTACTGTACAGTGAATTTCCAAGTGTCTTTGTTTGTCTTGTTCCCTGAAGATTCACATTTTAGCATGCATTGTTTATTGTTTCATTTCATTCAAACTCTGGAAAAAGTGGAAAAGATGGTTTTATCCTAAGGCTCACTGTGCTCACCAAGCAGAATACTAAACAACAAAAGAATAAAGAACATCATCCTGCTGTAAAGTAAACAAGTTCGTGAATTGAGAACCCAATTATTATTCAAAACACATTGCCTTTATTGCAATCCCTTCACTTATTTATTCAACAAAAACTGCTCTTAACATTGCAGATACAAGAGCGAACCAAAACAAATGTGGATTCTGCCATCAGGGAGCTGACATCCCATGCAGATGACAGACGTTAATCAGAGAACCTCAAAAACAAAGGATCTTTTTACAAGTTATGCTCTGAAAATTCCATAACATGCTGAGGGCCTCTGACCAAGGGGCCTGGCCTTGCCCAGGAAGAAGCGACATTCGGGGTGAACAAGAACAAAGCCTCCCAGGCAGACAATCAGCAGATACAGAGCAGGGTGAGGGAGCGCATTAGGTCTACAGTGAGGGGGAGAGTAAGGTAAGGTGAGGCAGGGGAGTGCCCAGGATTGGACCTGAGCATTACTGCTAGTCTTCTTGTCCCTATAGCAACAGCAATGGGGGGGTCAGTGGTAAGAATGTTGAGGGCAGAAGGGGGGCATGGGGTGTAGCAGAACTCACACTGCACTTCAAATGAACTCTGGTTGCTATGGGGACACAGGCTGGAGGGCCAAATGCAAATGGTGAATCCAGAAAGGATGGCATCTTGCACTAGAGCGGACATGGAAAGAGGTGAGTATACCTGAGACTTACAGAGAAGATACAACGGACAGGAAGGAACGCCAGTGAGTGCTGGGGGCGATGGGCAGAGAGTAAGGATGCCCCCAGGTCTCTGGCAGAAGGAACTGTGTCATGGAGCCTCCACTCTGTGAGAAGGGCCGCCATGTTCTCAAGAGGACCCACAGGAGTGCTCCAGAGAACTGGCAGCAGAGAATGAAGCTGGTGCTGGAGAGCCAAGTGTTTACTGTTATGGAGCAATCTTTCCAGAACAATTCAGACTGCCAAACTGAGGAAGAGCTTCTTTTTGTCCAGGGGTGTGTGTGTGTATATGTGTGTGTGTGTGTGTGTGTGTGTGTGTGTGTGTGTGCGTGCTGAACATAAACTAGGATGCATAGTAAATCCCCGAGGCTCACATTCTCCACCTTTAGGGAGTCCGTTCACTGTGCTAACTGACAGCACACATCTTTGCCTGGGCCTCTCTCTGAGCAGCCACCCTGTCTCTGGCTCCCCCCGCTAGAGAAGGGCTGCAGGAGTATTTGCTTCCAACCATGCCTCCGGGCGGGCAGCCAGCACTCACCACACTGCCCTCCACACACAAGCAAGAGACACCATGGAATCTCTGTTGCCTGGGAATAAAAAAGGGCAAACAACTGCATTCTGCGGGTTCCAAGTTTTTTGCTTATTCATACAGGGTATTCCCAATCACTCCCTCATCCTGGGCCAAGTCAGTGTGATTTACTATTGTATTAGTTTCCCAGGGCTGCCATCACGCAATACCACAAGCTAGGCAGCTAAGAGCAACAGAAAATGTACTGTCGCACAGTTCTGGAGGCTCCAAGTCCAAGATGCAGGTGTCAGTGGGCCTTGCTCCATCTGAAGACTGTAAGGAAGAGTCCTGCCTTGCTTCCTCCTAGTTTCTAGAGGGAGCTCAATCCTTGACATTCCTGGACTCGCAGCTGCTGTGATCTCAGCCTCCCTTGTCACCTGGCATCCTCCCCATGTGTCTCTGTATCCAAAATTCCCTCTTCAATTAAGCATACCAGTCATTAGGTTAGGGCACACCCAAATGACTTCATCTTAACATGATTGTATTTGCAAAAGCCCTGTTTCTAAATAAGGTCACATGCATGGATACTGGAGGTTAGGACTTCAGCCTATCTCTTTTGGGAGACACAATTCGACCCGTAACGCCGTGCATTAAGTTTTCCTAACTGAAGTATTTGTGGCTATTTCTTCTCTACTATCTTCCCTTATTTAGTCCTGGTATTAAAGAAAGTAAAGAAGAGAAGAGGAGAGGAGAGGAGAGGAGAGGAGAGGAGAGGAGAGGAGAGGAGAGGAGAGGAGAGGAGAGGAGAAGAGAAGAGAAGAGAAGAGAAGAGAAGAGAAGAGAAGAGAAGAGAAGAGAAGAGAAGAGA